>NW_027498331.1:0-122499 GCF_021521415.1 Bidens hawaiensis | reverse complement strand
CTTACTCTCTCAAGCAACATGAATGCTACTGCGGCCCGCCGTCTCTTGAACATTCCTGGTCTTCCTAGCTTGGGCGGTAGCTTCCCCGTGCCAACACTCCAAACACCCGCGTTGCCAACAACATTCACACCATTTGGCTCATCCCCTTCTTCTGGAATGCCATTCTTCCCTTTACCTACCACCATGCCAACCACCCCAACTATACCATCTTTCCCTGGAATCTTTACTCCTCCCACCACCGGAACCACCAATCCCTGAAGGCTGAAGTTGACCCCCATCGATAATATATTATGGTTTCGTAGCTACAGTAAGGAGTCCATGTTCATTCTAACATGGACTAGTATGTTTGACTAATTTAATATGAATGTGATCGTGTGTTAATGTAGTTTAATATTGTGGTCATTTAATGTAGGTTTCTTTGTCGTATAAGTGTGTTTCTGGCTTGTAGCTTTAATTTCTCGCAAATACTTTGTTAACTTTCGCATTAGCGAATATATTTTAAGTTTATCATGTTGGTCTTTTTTTTCTTATGCATTTCTGGTGATGATGCTTATTACAATGTGTTAGTCGATAAACCTGTTTTTCTAACATATATACCATATGTTGTAAGTCACATACATCTAAAAAACTCAGAAATCCATATGTAACAATGGTTTAAGATGTTATGTAGTCAAACGGATGTGTCGTATCATGTTTGTCATAGATACTTGATGCAAAATGAATCACAATCAATTAGTGTTAAACTGAAGAAATCAATAATGGATACTAATGCAGTTAGATTCTCTCTTCTAAGTTAAATTTGGGATTTGACGGTTTCTTATGCAGCTTCATTCAAATTTAAAACATAACCCTTACACTTTCTTGATATGTTAAAACTTATATTAGAGCAAAAAGTCTTTTTGCCTAAACACAGGTAACTGAACTAGGGGATGAAAACCAAACTTTACGCTAGACCCGAAACCCAAAACAATCAGGAAGGTGATATCTCGTCGTGTACTTGACTGAGATCACTCGAGTATAATACCACCATTAATTGATTACAAAAATATTCACAAGCATGGTACGTGTACATATATATGATGTAAGGAGATACCGTACAAATCTATCGAAGCCAAATATAAATATTAGCTTTTAGCCCCCATATTACGGGGATTGTTTTATATTTATTCGTTTTTAATATCTATATATTTTTTTGAATTTTAATATTATTTATTGTAAGGAAGTTAATAATATACTTAAGGCTTGATGGTGAATGAGTTTCAAAAATAATGTGATGTTATAACCCGATTTAAATGCTATATGGGTTTGGTAAGACCCATGACCCGCTTGTTGTTTTGTATATTATGAAATTGTTTCTTAATTATAAATAATTGATTTATTTAAAAGTTTCAGATATTAATTTTTAGCATATCCCTATTTTATAAAATTTTCATATCAATATCTATGAGATTAATTTTTAATTTAGTAAGATGTTATAACCCGATTAACGGCTATCTGGATTTGGTAAGACCCATACCCGTAAATTCGGGTCATATGTATGTGAAACCTTCATTTATAAATAAAATAATCTGGTAGCTTAGGAAAATATAGAGAGATTTTGTATATATATATATCTAAGATAATATATAATCACAAGAAGTATAACCAATATTTTATATCTGTTGCTATATTAAATTAAAATACATAATAGCTATAAATATATGAAAAAATTGTCCTCCATTTATGTATCAAATTTCAGCAAGTGTCATTTATCATTAAAATTGACCTAATTTGTACTTTACGTTTTCAAATATTACATCGTTTGTCATTTGACAGTTTTTCTCGTTAAGAAGATCATGTGCAAGGCACATGAGTGAAAATTGGTCATTTTACCTATTTAATTATAAATACTTTATTTTATTAAACAACAAAAAAAATCAAATAAAAATACTTAAATTATTTATAATTAAATAAGTAAAATGACCAATTTGCTCTCATGTGTTTTACACATGATCTGATTTAACGATAAAAACTAACTGGGTTAATGTCAAAGTGTAGCATTTGAAAACGTAAAATAAGTTAGGTCGATTTTAAATATAAAGGACACTTGTTAAAATATGATACAAACATAAAAGACAATTACTGTAATTCTTTCTAAATATATTAACAAGTAACAAATTATAAATCAAGCACGTAGATCATCACTTTCGCTAAATATAGCTATTACTTAATTTTATCATAATTTAATATGAACTATTAATGGGTTAATGGTCCGTTAATAAAAGCAAAGTCTTTCAAATAATAAGAAATTGAGAGGTCTTCAATTCAAATTTCCCATATCACATAAATTCGTCTTAAAAAAAATAATGAACTCCTTGGTTTACGTACACAATGTATATAAATGGTACTATGAACTTTAAAGGAGTCGCAGGCCCGCAGCAACTGTTGCAGTTCGAAATTTATTGGTGCCATTTAATTTTGCGTAACTGGTTTTATTTATGTGGCAATGCTTTGTTTCGTAAACTTTATTTACATGCTATAAAATGATATTTTTTAACGGTTAACAAACAGAAATTTGTTTGAATATTTCATACGAGATGTCCCAATAGTAAAATATCACCGTCAGCTGACTCAACCCAGCTATACGAAGTCTTTAAATGTCTCTAAGTTATCTCCAGTTCAGAAGAAAATCTACACACACGAAGGCACTGATATGTAGCCGATTCGAGATGGCTAATCTCCCAAGATAGTGACCCTTTAAGCGGGTTAGACTCCAAAGAAATAGAGAGAACAAGACAAAATTTTACTTCAATATTCTTCTTTATTTAATTCTAAACTTGCCATGCCTTTTATAGGCTTACATCCAAAGGTAAATAACCAACAAGAAGTTATCAAACACATGCACGTACTAGACCACTAACCACTAATCTAGAGACTTAGTAAATAATTAATTAGAAACAAATGAAAAGACATGAACATGGGCTACGTGGGTTGTGGAGCACGTATCAGTTCCTCGCCCCTTCAAAACGTTCTTGTCCTCAAGAACGCAATATATGTTCCACGGAGGTCGCCATTCGACTCTACTGGTTACATTTGGACCCTTCGGAGTAAAACACCATGGTGGGTACCACTCGCGTCTCACCATAGCATAGTGGATCATTGACTTGTCTTGTATCTTTAGTTTCCTATGTGATTGTGCTTCAGCAAAATGGCTTGGAAATTCATCTAAAGACGAACATTTTCCTTTTGCATCTACATGTGCAAGTTGTCCAATTACCATGAACGCCCTTGAAACAATGTCAATTGATAGAAGCCATGGAGGTCACCAATCATGTCTTTCGGTTGCATTCGACTTAGTTGTAACGTAACGGCTCGATAGGTGCCATGGAGGTCGCCAATCTCGTCGTATGGTGGCATTCGGTTCTATGTTGTTCAATGGCGAGACTTGGGTTTTGTGGGTGCCATGTTGGGTAGGTGAACGGGCAGTTTTGGGGACATGATTAGGGTGTCGATAGATTCCTTTGAGGTTTGTTTTGGTGCTGATTTCTCGGTTGGTTTGGGCGACGTTTGTGGTGCAGGCGAGGTCGTGGAATAGGATCTTTTGGGTGTGGTTTTTGGGGCTGCTTGTTGGTGTCGACTGTTGCGTTTTTTGGATGCGGTTGAGGATATTTGATGCAAGAAAGGTTGTGGAGCAAATGGCTTGGGTGGCGGTCGAGGAGGCGGTAGTGGTGGACGAGCGGCGAGTGGAGGTGGTGGAGGTAGACCTAGGCTAGCGCAGAACTCAACGAGGCGTTGTTGGTTTTTCTCGATATTGGCCCATGTTTCACCGAGCAACAACGTAATGTTTGAGGCCATGTTGGAGGTGAATTCGGGAATGAAAGCACCAATTGATGTGTAGCCAATTCGAGATGGCTAATCTCCCAAGATAGTGACCCTTTGAGCGTGTTAGACTCCAAAGAAATAGAGAGAACAAAACAAAATTTTACTTCAATATTCTTCTTTATTTAATTCTAAACTTGCCATGCCTTTTATAGGCTTACATCCAAAGGTAAATAACTAACAAGAAGTTATCAAACACATGCACGTACTAGACCACTAACCACTAATCTAGAGACTTAGTAAATAATTAATTAGAAACAAATGAAAAGACATGAACATGGGCTACGTGGGTTGTGGAGCACGTATCTGGCACACAGGTGGTAATTGGAACGTCCTTGTGATTGAACTGAAGATCACAAAGATTTCGGTCTTTCTCAACTAAAATATTATACAAACATAAAGAACAATTGCCGTAATTCTTTCTAAATATATTAACAAATTATAAATCAAGTACATAGATCATTTTATTTAATGAAAGTTACGATCTACTTACTTGATTTATAATTTGTTAATATATTTAGAAAGAATTACAACAATTGCCCCTTTCAAAGGGTTGCCTGTGATGATCGAACCTGGTAATTCATTTAAAAAACTTAAATTTCTACCACTACACCAGGTTAGAAAGAAATATAGTAACTAACTTTAAAAATTGGATGTGAGGTTTGAGTCCTGATCTCACCCTGTTTTACCTGCTCCTCGCTATCGTGCAATTTGGTGGGCGTGGGGGACGAGTTTTATCTGGGGAATCTCTCAATAGGTGGATCGCTAGGGGCTCTGTCCGTCCGGACTCGTGGCCAGCTCGGGCTACCTTTAGCCAATGGGAACCGCGTACAGGGTACCCGGCATTACTTAGTTGGCCGCCCCCCCCCCCCCCCACCCAAAAAAAAAAAACTTTATAAAGAAGCAGTTTTAAGACTTTTATTTTACATACCATGTCGGCTTCTATTGAGATTAAGAAAATGAAATCAACATTATACATATTGCGAATATAAAGTTATAATCTTCAATCATTAAATAGCATCTATCAGGAGAAAGATTAAAAAAATCATGTTAAACAATGAATATTTAGAGCTTTAAATCATGATATAAAATATGTTTTATAGCCCAAGTGACAAAGGTTATGTGGTTGGTGTTCTTTTCTCGTTAAAAATGAAAATGTATTGTTCAAAATTGTGACGTCCATTTATTCAAATATATTTTGTTTTTGACAAAATATATTTATCAATTTTTGTTAACGTGTCGTAAATTTTAGTCATTTTTAGTTTCGTTTTTTATTTAAGCTCTAGGATCCTTATTGTTATTAGTCTAAACTTGTTATAGACAAAAATTTAGAAATTAATAGAAAGATATTAGAATTTTTCATAGGAGCACAAACACTATTCTGATGAAGGTCTTTAACTTGTAAGATCAAATTGAATCATTTAGTGAGGTTTTCTTTGTGTTCATTTTGTGTTCATACTCGTTCTTCACAAGCGGACTAAAGAGACTAATACGTTTTTGGTTATTGATGGCAACCGAAATTCTCAACTCGTTATTTTATTTGTCATCCTTGCAAAGGTTTATATGGGACATATGTGTTGGCCCAAACGGATCAAACAATCAGATCAAACAAACAAACACGAGATATTAGGATGTTAACCGTCGACTCTTTTCATATAATCAAACAAACATAACTTCACAGACATACAAGGATAAGAGTACTCTCTTGACTCACAATAAATAATAAACAATAAACTAGACCCCTATTTATATATATCTACTAAACTTGTCCTCCATGACGAGTACTCAACTTCCTCTCCAAGACAAACTTTTCCTAAACCTAACATTTCCTAAACCTATTACAATTTAATTAATTAAAATAAAACATAATTAAATAAACTCTCAACTTTATTGACAATTCAAGATTAATTCTTCAATATGAAGCGAACTTATATGATCGTAATAACTAAATTAAGTGAATACATCAATGATTAATCCTACATATATTCTAGTAGCCCAAAACTAATGAGTATCACCCTCTGATTGATGTCGAAAGGTCAATCAAAAACATTTATAAATTACCTTTACTAGTAAGGGCAAGTAAGGTGTCGAATCCACAGGGAATCAGTGGAAAGTGCTAATCAAGTTCATAATTTATAAAATATTAAACTAAGTGGACAGACGATGTCAAGCGGTTTGAAAGATTTGTTAAGGAAAAACAATGTTACTTTGATTTGTAAACAGTTATGAGGAAATAACCAATCTCCAGGTTTCAGGTTGTGAAGCAAATTGGACAAGTAGTTAAACCTATTTGGAAATCTCTTTGTTTGAATTAATAAGCAAAAGACTAAATATTTGGCTCTGATGATTGTCAAAACTTAATCCGAACAATTGGCACAGCTGAATAATAATCTAATTGATTACCAGTTTTAGGGTTTGATAAATGCAAGTGATTTAATGGTTGATGATAAACGGGCCAATGACTCAAAGAACTTAATCCTAAAAGTTGATGACCACAAATCAATAAACTAATAAAAACACAAAACATTCAATTACGAAAAACTGTTAAATGCATAAACAAATGTAAAGATTCAACTAACCGAATGATTAACCAAATCCAAATCCAATATTAAGGTTCAAAATACCAAAGAGTCTAACCATAAACACAACCCTACGCCCGGAGATTGTCACAAAGGCCTTAGCCTAGCATATGCTTCTTGAAGATCTTGATTCTTGATTGAGATGATGAGAACATGGATGATTGTGGTGATTGGTTGGTGTTAGGATGGTGTATGATGACCTCCAAGAAGTCCCAAGACTGATTATTATTGAATAGGATCGACCTTAGGGTTTTTGGGCTTTAAATATGGAATAAAATCACCAAAAACCCAATTTCCGTCAGACCAGACCGTAATCTACGGTCTGGCCACCGTAAGCTACGGTCTGGAGACTCTGCTTTACGGTCTGCTAGGCCAAAACACTGTTTCCTTCATAGAATCTTCGTTTCAAGTCCGTTTTCCTCCCCGATTACGGCCACGTCTTCGTATTTCAATTCTCTATCATCTCATACATTATTACTTTCATTTTCACTCCATCATGAATTCTCCAAATTAGCTTCTTTAAGCTTCAATAAGCTCCGTTAAGCTCCGCACACCTGTAAACATAAATCCTATCAAAGTATTTGTGTTCGATACATATAAACAAGTAAAACACACAATATAAAACACTTAAAGCATGTACTTTTACCCACACATCACTCTCAACCCAAAACTGATTTCTACAAACCATGGTTGTAAAAATCGCACCTAGGCGCCGAGTAATCCCCGCCTAGGCCGAGTTTTAGGTGAGTCATCCCGAGTACTATCTGATTACGACCGAGCACTCCCAACTCTCAGTCGACCGCCTATGGTCCGCCTAACGACTTTTGTAACCTTAATACAACCACATTGTAATCATCTCTAAGAGATATCGTGTGGTAATCAATTACGTCTTCTTTGTCCCTGTAGTGGAGGGTTCACATCCTGCAAGATAGATGTACGTATAGATGGTTTATATGAATATTTGTTTGCCTCTAGGAAAATAAATAAGCGTATCATAACTTCTTGAAATAAATTTCAACATCCCTGCAATTTAAAAAGTTATTACAATCTCTTCCGAAGGTTCATAATTGTTCTTGTAACTCTTTCAACGTCTAAAGGTTCATAATTGTTCTTCTTGTAACTCTTTCAACGTCTTTCTAAGCCAAATTGCTTGACATGCACATGCACCTGCTTACCAAAATTTGTTTATGCATGAATTCTAGATCAATTTGCTTAATCCAATTGTGACACGACTAATTTTTAGTTAAATATCTAGAATATTGTTGTCACGATTAATCGGTGTTGCTCTGGTTCTTTTTGCAACTTTTTCAACGTTTTTCTAAGTTACATAGTTTGACATCCCTAGGGAGAATCTAGAAAAAAAATTTCATCGGGGTCGGTTGACTAGCGCTATATAAAAAGTTTTTCAGATCTAATTCGGGTTGGGTTATATATAAAATGATAATCAAACAAATTTCATTTGATAAAAAAAAGTATGTGAAACATCATCAAAATGTAGAGTGATAAATCATGAATCAAAATAGCCCGATAAAAATTCCGAGTCAGAAATCATAAAGCTCGCTGATGACGAGTGACAAACATGTCGCGTGTGTAGTCGAAAGCCGGGCGTAGTTGAAAACCCGTGCCATCAGGGGCAGGGCTTGTTTAGTCGTGAGTCATGTCAATTGCATCTCCTTTGACCGACACTTGTTTTTCTTTCTTTTTATCATAAAGGTTAGGGGTGTTCACGGTTCGGTTCGAAACCGTGAAACCGTCCAAACCGGTCATCGGTTCGGTTTCATGGTTGTTTTTTTTTTCTTAAGTTTCGGTCGGTTTCAAAAGTTTCAAACTGTTCGGGTTTCGTTCCTCGGTTGATGAGGAATGGGAATTTCTTTATTCATCTCAGTAGGCATTTTGATTTCTCAACGGAGAGTGTTAGGTTTGGTGCAAGAAATGCATTGACAAGATGTGCAATTTCTAGGCAAGTAGTTGTCAAGCACGGCCCCGTGCTTGGTGAAGCACGGCCCCGTGGTTTTGACCCGACAATTCTGTTACAAACCAGTCTGACTGAGATTTTTGCAGCGAAGATTCCGGCACGCACTTTGTGGCACGGGACCGTGCTTTTAGAGGCACGCCCCCCCGTGTTTGATACACTATTATATATATATATATTAAAAAAACAAAGGAACGAGGATTGGTTTAACGAGGGTCTTGGCCGGACCCTACTTCTCGTATGTTTATTGGATTTTGTGGTGGATTACCACCTCTGAGACATTTCCGAATGGTCCATTGATGTATGGTTTTAATCGATGTCTAATAACTTTGAACTTGTGGCCGTCAGAATTTGAGATCTTGACTGTTTCATAATCAAAAACCGATTCAACTATGTATGGACATGTACAAAGAGATTTAGTTTTCCAGGGAAAAAACGTAAACGTGTGTTATATAACAGTACTCGATCGTCAAGTTGAAACTTTTTGATTCCCTTCAAATGGACGTCGTGTAAACATTTAGCCTTTTCTTTGTAAGACCAAGAATTTTCATATGGTAGTGTTCTCAGTTCTTCTAGCTCGTGAATTTCATCTGCCCGATTTTACATGCGGATGTTAGATCAAAATTTACTGCTCTAAGAGCCTAGTAAGCCTTGTGTTTCAGTTCTACAGGTAGATGACATGCTTTCCCATAAACAAGTTTGAAAAGTTTTGTTCCTATGGGGGTTTTATAGGCTTTCCTAAGGACCCACAAATCGTCATCAAATTTTTCTGCCCATTTATTGCGATTCATTCCTATAGTTCTTTCGAGGGTCATTTTTATTCCTCGATTTGAGACGTCTACTTGCCCACTAGTATGAGGGTGATAGGGTGTTCCCAATTAGTGGTGAACTCCATATCATGCTAAGACTTTGTCCATTAGAGCTTTGTAGAAGTGAGTACCTCTGTCGCTGATTAGGGCTTTCGAAGTACCGAAACGTGAAAATAACGTTTTTCAGAAACCGTACAACTACTCGAGCATTATTAGTGGGAAGAGTTTGCGCTTCTCCTCATTAAGACACGTAGTCAACTGCTACATGGATGTACATATTTCCAAATGAGTTAGGAAATGGGCCCATTAAATCTATTCCATATACATCAAAGACTTCACATATTTGAATGCCTCTTTGATCCATCTCATTTTTGGCTGAGATATTTCCCGCTCTTTGACAAGCATCGCATGCTTGGATCGAAGCACGTGTGTCCTTATATATGGTGGGCTAGAAGAATCCTGCGTCAAACACTTTCCAGACCGTGGTGGCGGTACTTTGGTGTCTAGCAGTAGGTCCTTCATGGCAGTGTTTGAGGATACCTAAGGCTTCCTTTCCTGATACACACCTACGAACAACTTGATCGACACTTATCCTAAACAACAACGGATCTTCCAAAAATAGGACTTAAGGTCGGAGAAGAATTTATTCCATTGTTGATGAGTTAGCCCTTTTCTTAGGATTCCACAGGATAAATAGTTTGTGAAATCGGCAAACTAGGAGCTTTCATCCTCCTCCTGCATGACTGCTTGGATATGCATGAGAACTTCATGGGGAAAATTATCATCGATAATATCCTCGTGATGTTCTTCTGAAACTGGGCATTCTAAGCGTGAAAGATGGTCTGCGGCTAAATTCTTTGCTCCTCTTTTGTTCTTGACTTCTATGTCAAATTCTTGGAGTATTAGAATCTATCGGATAAGTTTGGGTTTTGAATATTGCTTGTTGAAGACGTATCATATAGCGGCATGGTCGGTGTAAACTATGGTTTTGGAAAGCACTAGGTAGGATCTAAATTTTTCGAAGGAAAAAACTAATCCTAATAACTCTTTTTTTGTTGTGGTGTAATTTTCTTGTGCATCATTAAGAGTTTTACTAGCATAGTAAATTGGGTGAAAATGTTTTTCTTTGCGTTGTCCGAGTACGGCTCCAACTGCAAAGTCACTTGCATCGCACATGATTTCGAATGGAATGGTCCAATCGGGTGTAGTCATGATTGGTGCATTGACAAGTTTGTCATTTAATATGTTGAATGATTCAACACATTCTTCAGAGAAGACAAACGGTGCGACTTTCTCCTGAAGTTTGGACATAGGTCTAACATTTTTGGAGAAGTCTTTTATGAAGCGACGATAGAATCCTGCGAGACCTAGAAAATTTCTATTGGCTTTGACTGAAGTTGGTGGAGGAAGCTTGGATATGGTTTCGATTTTCGCCCTATCAACTTCTAGTCCTGCGTGGGATATATTATGGCCGAGAACAATGCCTTCTTTGACCATAAAGTGGCATTTTTCCCAGTTGAGTACCAAAATCACTTCCTCACACCTAGCCAACATTTTGTCTAGGTTTTTCAGACAATGATCGAAGGAGTCTCCAAAGACTAAGAAGTCGTCATGAAAACTTCCATAAAGTGTTCGATCATTTCATGAAAGATGGCCAACATGCAACGTTGGAAGGTGGCTGGAGCATTACATAGCCCAAATAGCATCCTTCAGTAGGCGAAGGTTCCATACGGAGATGTAAAGGTGGTTTTCTCCTAGATCTTCAGGAGCAATGGGAATCTGAAAGTAGAACATTTTTCCAGATAAACGTTCAAGCATTTGATCAATAAAAGGAAGTGGAAAATGATCTTGTTTTGTGGCGTTATTAAGATTCCGGTATTCAATGAAAACTCGCCAGCCTGTGATAGTACTCATTTGTATTAGCTCGTCCGTTTCGTTCATTAAAACTATCATTCAACCCTTTTTGGGTACTACTTGAACTGGACTAACCTGAGGTGAAGCTGAGATTGGGTAGATTAATCCGGAATCAAGGAATTTGATCACTTCCTTCTTCACCACATCTTGCATGTTGGGATTGAGACGTCTTTGATGTTGGACCACGGGTTTATATTCTTCCTCCATGAGGATTCTGTGAGTACAAAAGGAGGGGCCGATGCCCTTGATATCCATGATCTTCCATGCGATAGCATTCTTATGGTTTTTAAGAACCTTAAGAAGTTTGTCTTTCTCTTCTTTAGAAAGGTGAGATGAAATAATTACTGGGAGTTGAGAGTGTTTGTCCAGAAAGGAATATTCGAGATGGTTTGGTAGTTCTATTAACTCTAAGGCTGGTGGTTCTTCATTTGATGGTTTTGATTTTTCATTACACTCAGTGATCTCACATACTACTTCTGATGTTTCATGATTGTTATTGTTAGTATTGAGATTATCATTTTCTAAAATGGGGTTGGTGATAATGTCAGTTAAGATTTGTGTTTCTAGTGTGGTGTTAATGGAAGATTTCTGCACATAGCAACTCACGATAGAATCGATGATGTCAACACAATATAATGTGTCATCGTGATGTTGCGGATGTTGCATAGATTTTCCTATGTCAAAAGTGATAGCCTCGTCATTGACCATGAGAGTGAGTTTGCCGGTGCAAACATCAATAATAGCATTTGCAGTGGCTAGAGGGTTTTCCTAAAATCATAGGTACACTTTTGTCTTCCTCCATGTCTAGAATTACAAAATCTACTGGGAAAACAAATTTATCAATTTTGACATGCATGTTTTCAACAACGCCCCGAGGGTATTTAACGGATCAGTCAGCTAACTGAAGGCTCATGCGGGTAGGCTTTGGTTCTCCTATCCCTAGTTTTGCAAAAACCGCATAAGGCTTTAAGTTAATACTAGCTCCTAGGTCGGCCAGGGCATTGCTAACAGACAAATTTCCTATGAGACAAGGGATAGTAAAGCTCGGTCATTTTCTGTGGAAGCTTGTTTTGGAGGATTGCTGAGCATTTTTCACTCAAGGTGACATGAGAGAGTTCCTCTATCTTCCTCTTGTTGGTCAACACTAATTTGCGAAACTTTGCATATTTCGGCATCTGAGCAATGGCTTCGACGAAAGGGATGTTGATGTGGAGTTGTTTGAAGAGTTCTAAGAACTTACCGTACCGAGCTTCCAATCTTTCCTGTTTCAGCCGACCATGGTATGGAATAGGTGGAACATAAGTTCAAACTGGTTTCTTAGGTTGTACGGTGCCTGTTGGAACTAGTATCTCCTACATTTTGTCAGGGACTTCCTTCTCCATAACTGGTTTTGAGGTTGGTGAGGCAACAGTGGTTGTGCCACTACTTAATGTAACAGTGTTGGCTGTTGCATTCGGATTTGTGATTGTGTTGCTTGGAAGAGCGCCAGGTGGTCTTTCAGACACTGGTCGGGCAATTTGTCTGATTTAATTCTCTAGATTCTGCAACAATGCTTGTTGACTTTTCAGGTCAGCCTCATGTTTTAACTATACTCCGCTGGTATCGACGGCTCTTGAGTCGGCCTTCTTTTCTGCTTCAATTTTCTTGGTCATGATTTGGATCAACATTTCCTCGATTTTGGAGTAGCAAGAATTCTGATGGCTATTGGAACTTTGTTCTTGGAATTATGTCTTTGGCTAGAAAGATTGATTCATTGGCCTTTTTTTGAATCCGGGTAGGGTTTGAGTGTTACCTCCGTCCTTCCAACTGAAATTCAGGTGGTTTCTCCAACCTGGATTGTAGTTGTTGCTAAAAGCGTTGATTTGACAGGCGAGGAAATCAACTTCTTTCATAGCCATAATGACTTGTTAAAGTCAGCTGTTTTATGAGTTCCTCCACAGGTGTCACATGAGATTTTGGTTTTTGATAGTTCGGCTTGTAGTTGTTCGAATTTTTTAAAGGGGTTCACGCTGTGCGGTGAAAAGAGGGTTGGAATCGACGTGGTGCATTCCTTTGCGTGTTGGTGTAGATCTTGGTGGGTTATAAGCGAAACTCTTCTTCGCATGGTTTAAGGTATAGTCCCTCATTTCTAAGTGATCATATTTTATGACATAAAAGAAAGTAGCATGCGTATTTTGAAGTCCATCCTATGCTTAATATCATGCTACCACGAGAATGTCAATTTAAGTAGACAAGTAGTTTGGTAAAGTAGAACGATTAGGATTGACTTCAATTTCTCAAATACCAATCCTAACAACTTCGAGTGGTTGTAGTTAACTCACACAACCTCCCCTTGTTTAATTTGATTAGGTTATAGTTACACGTTCCATTAACATATGATTTCTTTTACTAGCATAATAATCTAAGCAATTGTGTTAACAATGTTATTTTAGAATTATCAAAACTAGAGAAATAGATCATAACTTATATCTCATCATTTCTAAGTACAATATAAGGATCCGTGTTTTATCTTGAATAAGTTATCAAGGTATTCTTTTTACCATTTCTAGTCTCCAAGAACATGAGTGAACATGAATTATTTTTAGTCATAAACCTTGATATATTGAGTTCAAGTGATAAAAAATTTCTTCATCAAAGGATAATTGCAAAATAACCACGTACTTTACCAAACTAAATCACATGTTAAACATTATCATCTAGTAAAACAAAGCATCTTCATAGATTTTAGATGGTAGTTGGAGTTTAGCTCATAATGAGCATGGTTATGAACATCAAAAGAGATGAAGATAAAAAACACATGATCAATCTAGAACAATCTAACCAAATGTTGGATGAATCTTCCCTCTTCAATGGTGATGGATGATGATGATGATGATGATGGATGATGGTAACCTCCAAGCCTTCAAACACTTCACAAGATCTTCAATATGAGTGTAATGTGAGCGTTTTTATTAGTGAAACCCATATTGAACTTTTCTTCAAGCACACTTGATCAATGCAACATGCTCTTCTATTTAAAGGCAGTCTGGAGAGGCAGGCATGGCCTCGTGCTTCATGAGGCACGCCCCCGTGTCCAGCTGTCCTCTCTCATTAAATGCTATGTCAGACGTACATGCTGACTCACCACGGGGGTGTGCTTCCTGAGGCACAGCCCCGTGCTTTTGGTGATCTGTTATATGTCTTTTGTCTTTTCTGAAAGGTGACCACGGCCCTATGACTTCTGAGGCACGACCACGTGCTTCTGTATCTAGTATTTTGTCTTTTCTTTCTGATTTTTTCTTTTTTCTTGAATATAAAGGCATGGGGGCATGTCCAGGGGGCACGTGGGCTTGTTCAGGTGTTTTCTTGGGTTTTCTTTCATTTTTCTTTCGCTTTTCTCTTGTTTCTTCATTTAAGGATTGAGTTTACCTGAAAATACATTTTAATATGATAAATAGCCTTGTGAGCTATATTATTTGATAGAAGTTGCAGTTTTTTAAAAGATTATTTGATGCTAAAAAGATGTATAATTTTATATACATCAAATATCCCCACACTTGAACCTTGCTTGTCCTCAAGCAAGCTATTTATAATTATTCTCAGAAAATAGCAAGTTAGGACCAGGGCTTAACATCCCCAAAAGTGTTCCATGCTAATGGAAACAAACTAACCAACTTTAAATCAAAACAATGTATGTAATGATATATAAAAAGAGGATTTGTTTTTATGAGCTTCTATTTATGCAAAACGTCACGTTCTCACAGTGTTCACTGACACTCATTTTTATATCTGATCATACCTGTGATCTATGTATGTGAACACTCTTTAGCCAAGATGTAACCTGTGATAAATAAGCTTGTAACAAGTTCAAATCTCTACCTTTGTGAAGGTTTGCATAGATCAAAAGGTAATATGGGTTAGCTTCATTTATGTAGGGATTGGTATTTGTCGGTTCAAGGGTTTAGGTTAATGAGGATGGTAAATACAACTTCTGCTGATTGTCAAATGTCTTCAATGGTTAGCTTCTTTTCTCTCGATTGTGTTTTTTTTTCCACAATCCTAGTGACTCTTTTATGGTCAGATTATCAAGACTAGTTTTGTCAAGGATGTGGATTAGTTCTTCCTCAATCCTGCTCTGAACATAACTCCCAACTTTAATGGATCATTCGGCTTTAAGCCTAATAGCCCCCACCCTCATTAATTTGGTATATTCATGTTGAGACTGAGTTTGTCTTTTTCTACATCTTCCTTTGTGGGACCAGTGTCAGCATTCTAAGCATCGTTCGTATCTTTTTGCTCTTCTTTTCACCGCGCTATCGGAAACTCCACAAAATGGTGGCCTTTATTCGTCTTGGCACCACTTTTTCCTCACCTCATTGCTAAAGAGAAAGATTCTCTCCCTAAGTTTTGGAGGCAACCTAGGTTTTGTGAAATGTACAAAGCAAAGGATATTTAAATCGAAAGAATGCATTTACAGTTCTTTAGAGTCTGCCGGTAAAAGACTAGTGTTGTATTTTACTGGTGAGATGGATAAAATGGTTAGGTTTTTGGATAACGTTTTTGGGTTTTGTGATTTTGAAAATGGTTTGAGGGAATGGTGACAATAGTTGAGCAAGAAATTGGTCAAGTAATTTATTCCCCTCCCTACACTTGAATCTCACATATGTCCCCAATGTGAAAAGATTCATAAAAAGATTCATATGAAGTATGGTGGGTAAAATGGGAAGGAACTTCCCTACGGGTAAACAAAATTTCGACAGAACGTCCCCAGCTTTTGGTCCGTTTTCATGTACCTGAAAATAAAAACTGCAAACAACCACAAACAACCAAAGCATAATACTACTGAAAATTGGGTATGAAATCATTCAAACCTGCCCACGTGGGCTAAATCGGGTTCTAACAAAGTGTCTTGGCACCCATGGCCATAATAAGTACCAAACAAACCAACAACAAAATGTAAATTGTTTTAAGAAACACAATAATAATGTCATTAAAGTACTACCGCCCACACCCATGCCCATACCAGACCTACCAGTGCCGCTGCTTGTCAGTTACCTGTCCCCACTGCCTGTCCATACACTCACTCAAATGGTTAATCTATCGCCTCGTCTCTACATAGTTTTGCGGCTCTTTGTGGGTTCGAGTCCGCAATCTATCCTGATAACCTGTCAAAAGAGGCGGTGGAGTGAGTCTAGAACTATTCAATGAGCCCATATAGGCTCTCAAAAGAGTACTGGCTGTGGTACGACAAGCTGGGGCCGGCTCCTGATGATGATGCGCGGCCCTGCTGAGAGTAAGTTTGGCGACGGGTCTGTCATGGTGGTGATCCTCCTCTCCTCTCGGGTATGTCATGGATAGTTATATCAGTCGGGTCCTTTGGATCCTAAATCTGGTTTAGGAGATCTTGAAACCTCCACTGGTCTGGGTTCCTGCCAATCTGCTGGACCATTTGCATGTTGATACAGAAGTTAAGGTCAAATGCGATTGGGTTTGGGCTTCGTGTTCCTTCTGTGTCTGCATGATAAGCTTTGTAAAGGTTGTAAATCTACGCTCCACCAATGATCGGGGTATTTGGGCTCCTTGCATTTGCATTTTTTCTGAATAGTTGATAGAACGAGTATGTGATGTTGCAAGGTATGTCATTGTTGATGCAATATAGGGCCCACAAATCCCTCAAGTTCACGACCCCCTCACTCTGACCACGTTCAGTGACTGCGTGGCTCAGCAATCGGTGAATGTATCTCATCAGTGGGTCGTTTAAGGTGGTGCTTTTGGTGCTGCTTGGACAGTAGTTTTCTTCCCCAAAACACAATTGTTCCCATGCTTGTAATCTGGTGTCACCTGCTTCTGCTAACTCATCAGCATCTTCATCTGCAAATGTGGTCATGGAATCATACCAAATGGTCTATAGGTTTCATCACTCGTGTACATACCCAAATCGATCCCGAGCTGGGTGACCGATGTCTTGTACCACTCTCTCCCACACCTAAACTCAACAGCATGTTCGTCCCACATATATAAATCCTTTGTGTTGATAGAGAATGATGCCAAAAACTCCTTGCTCAATTCAGTTACTGCTTTACCCTTTTGATTTAGAACACACATCCAAGGCCCTTTTACAAGCTCCTTTTATCTCCACCATTGGTTTACTTTCCTTAAGGTTTCCTTGCAAGCGTAGAAATTCGGTTTCGGGAGTCGATTGTTAAGGTAGCCCATTCTTTGTCGGGCACGTGCATCTCTTTCGGTATCCTCGTGAAAGATTAAGAAAGCATGCTTGACATCCCCGTATTCAGCCATATGTAATTTTATAACCATATCATTTTAATATTTTTTTCAAAATTTTTTGAAAACGTGGAACAGAAGGTAAAGCACGGTACAGTGCCTCTAGAGGCACGACCCCATGCTACGGTTATTTTGGCAGTTATGACCAATTTGTCTAATTTTGACTTTTTCTAACAAGTGGTTAACCATGACGTGTGTTATAGCCCGTGTTTTTAATTCTTATTCTTAATTGTCAAGACTCGAACTTGCGATTCAATCCAGTTCTAAATATCATTCGGGTTTGATTTTGTTATATGGATTATCCAAGACCCGAACCCGAATGATTTTTTTTCAACAAAACTCTCTAAAACCTAAATGAAAATCTATCTATCAAATCAATACCCTATATTTAAACAATTGACCCATCTATTTCCTGGGTTTAGACCCGATTTATCATCAATTGGTAAGATTTGGGGTTTATTTTAGACCTAGAATGATGAATTTGAACAATAGAATCACCAAATTAAAATACCTCTTATTGGAAATCGGAGATTTGAAGCTAAGATTTGAGTAATTGGTTAAGGGGCGCCAGTTTTCGGATGTAGGCGAAGTTATTTTAGGGTTAAGTTATGAAGAAAATGTTATTTTATTGGAAAACTCGTAACTGCACTGTAGAGTGGGGCACGGCCCGTGTTGCTTGTAGCAGTCAGGTTTTTTTTATTTGTCGAGCTGGTTCATTTTTTAACTGATTTTATTAAGGATTAAGGTTAAAATAAAAATAAAAAGTCGTAATAGATTTCATTAAATTCATTAAACACCATGTAGAAAATTAAAGGAACAATCCCGAACACTAACACATGAAACTTGAAAGAGTAAATCCTATCAAGACAATGTCTGAACTACTAACGACCACCATTCCCGAACAAGTCTTGAATGTGTGGTGGGGCTCTTTTGGCTTCCAAGAGCTTGAAAAGCTTTTTGTCTAGCTTTGCAATTTCTCGGTTAAGATAGTTGAGCTTGAAATCCAAATCTTTGTTGTGGCTTTCAACAATGTGGAAATTCTAGAACCTAAGCAGTTCGACTTTGTTTGTCAGCTTGATCAAGCGAACTTCAAAATGGATGTTACTTTCGACTTGGTCTCTTATGATGATTTGGAGCCTAATGATTTCTTCCTCAAGATGTGAGGAAGAATCACCATTCTTGCACTTTCTCACTTGTCTCGATTCCATTCTTTTGTTTTCCATTTCAGTAATTTTTAGTTTGGTATAAATGGAATAGTGAGATTTGCATTCATTATATATAGACTGGAACGTCGAGCATGGCCCCGTGCTTTGTGAAGCAGGGCCCCGTCCTGCTAGGGGAATAAATGTTTCTGATTCAGAGAATTGTACGGAGTCAGCGCATATCATGCTGAAGATTCTAAGGTGACAACGGCCACGTGCTTAATGAAGCACGGCCACATGCTTTTTGTCACTGAAACTTTTCTTTGATTTTTCAACAGAACGCGGGAATAGGAATTCTTGGAATGATGATTAAGATATTAATTGAACACTTTGATTTTCCTAAAATTAATTTTCATTAATTAATGGGATCGCGCTTCTAGAGGCACACCCCCATGTTTGAGACACTATTATATATATATATATATATATATATATATATATATATATAGGATCAGGATCATGAGAGAACCTTTTTTAAATTGAGAACTATGAGAATCATTTTGGACCACAAAAAACCCAAAAATAAAAAAAAAATCATAAAATAATAAAAAAAACACAAAAATCAAAAAAGTAAAAAAACCAAAATTCTTATTTTATCATCCCGGTTTCATAAAAAAAAACTTGGTATAACTAAATTATATACACATATGTATAATATATACATATATGTACATTTACATGATTTTTTTGTACACACGTATATAATTTAAGATAAATGATACTGTACATATGTGTATATTACGTAACTAAAGATTAAATAAAATTATACATATGTGTATAATACAACGTTTTTTTTTAATTTTTTTATTTTTTTATGAAACCGGAATGAAGTATAAGAATTTTGGTTTTTTTACTTTTTTTAAATTTTTATTATTTTTGTTTTATGATTTTTTTAAATATTTTTTTAAAGGTGTTTTTAGTTATCCAAAATGATTCTCAAAGTTCTCAATTTGCAAAAGGTTCTCTTAGGATCCTTACCCTATATATATATGTATATACATATATATATATATATATATATATATATATATATATATATATATATATATTCTTTAAAAAAACAAAGGAACATATTTACAAAGCCTGCTTTAACGAGGGTCTTGGCCGGACCCTACTTCTAGTATGTTTATTGGTTATGGTGGAGGATTACCACCTCCGAGACATTTCCGAATGGTCCATCGACGTATGGTTTTAATCGATGTCCAATAACTTTGAACTTGTGGCCGTTAGAATTTGAAATATTGACTGTTCCATAATCAAAAACTGATTCAACTATGTATGGACCTGTCCAACGAGATTTCAGTTTTCCAGGGAAAAAGCATAAACATGTGTTATATAACAGTACCCGATCGCCAACTTGAAACATTTTGTTTCCCTTCAAATGGGCATCGTGTAAACGTTTATTATTTTATTTGTAAGACCAGGAATTTTCATATGCCAGTGCTCTCATTTCTTCTAGCTCATGAATTTGATCTTCCCGATTGTTACCGGCGGATGTTAGATCAAAATTTACTGCTCTAAGAGCCCCGTAAGCCTTGTGTTTCAGTTCTACGGGTAGATGACTTGCTTTCCCATAAACAAGTTTGACATGTGTTGTTCCTATGGGGGTTTTGTAGGCTGTTCTAAGGGCCCACAAAGCGTCATATAACTTTTCTGCCCAATTTTTGCGATTCATTCCTATAGTTTTTTCAAGTGTTCTTTTAATTCCTCGATTCGAGACTTCTACCTGCCCACTAGTCTGAGGGAGATAGGGTGTTGCCAATCGGTGGTGAACTCTATATCCTGCTAAGACTTTGTCCATTAGAGCGTTGCTTAGTGAGTACCTCTGTCGCTGATTAGGGCTTTCGGAGTACCGAAACGTGAAAATAACTTTTTCCAGAAAACGTACAACTACTTGAGCATTATTAGTGGAAAGACCTTGTGCTTCTACCCATTTAGACACATAGTCAACTGCTACATGGATGTACTTATTTCCAAATGAGTTAGGAAATGGGCCCATGAAATCTATTTCCTATATATCAAAGACTTCACATATTTGAATGCCTCTTTGATCCATCTCATTTTTAGCTGAGATGTTTCCCGCTCTTTGACAAGCATCGCATGCTTGGATCGAAGCACGTGTGTCCTTATATATGGTGGGCCAGAAGAATCCTGCGTCAAACACTTTCCTGACCGTGGTGACGGTACTTTGGAGTCCAGCAGTAGGTCCTTCATGGCAGTGTTGAGGATACCTAAGGCTTCTTTTCTTGATACGCACCTATGAACAACTTGATCGGCACTTATCCTAAACAACAACGGATCTTCCCAAAAATAGAACTTAAGGTCGGAGAAGAATTTCTTCCGTTGTTGATGAGTTAGCCCTTTTCTTAGGATTCTGCAGGAAAAATAGTTCGCGAATTATCAAACCAGGGGCTTTTATCCTCCACATGCATGACTGCTAGGATATGTATGAGAACTTCATGTGGAAAATTATCATCGATAATTTCCTCATGATGTTCTTTTGAAGGTGGGCATTCTAAGTGCGAAAGATGGTCTGCGTCTACATTCTCTGTTCCTTTTTTTGTCTTTGACTTCTATGTTGAATTCTTGAAGTAGTAGAATCCATCCAATAAGTCTAGGTTTTGCATCTTGCTTTTGGAAGAGGTATCGTATGGCGGCATGGTCGGTGTAAACTATGGTTTTGGAAAGACTAGGTAGGATCTAAATTTTTCGAAGGCAAAAACTACTACTAATAACTCTTTTTCTGTAGTGGTGTAATTTTCTTGAGCATCATTAAGAGTTTTACTAGCATAGTAAATTGTGTGAAAATATTTTTCTTTGCGTTGTCCGAATACGGCTCCAACTTCAAAGTCACTTGCATCCATGATTTCGAATGGAATGGTCCGATCGGGTGTAGTCATGATTGGTGTGTTGACAAGTTTGTCTTTTAATTTGTTGAATTATTCAACACATTCTTCAGAGAAGACAAACGGTGCGTCTTTCTCCTGAATTTTGGTCATAGGTCTAGCAATTTTGGAGAAGTCTTTTATGAAGCGATGATAGAATCCTGCGTGACCTAGAAAACTTCTAATGGCTTTGACTGAAGTTGGTGTTGGAAGTTTGGATATGGTTTCGATTTTTTCCCTATCAACTTCTAGTCCTGCTTGGGATATCTTATTGTCGAGAACAATGCCTTCTTTGGCCATAAAGTTGCATTTTTCCCAGTTGAGTACCAGAATCACTTCCTCACACCTAGACAACAATTTGTCTAGGTTTTTCAGATGATGTTCAAAGGAGTCCCCAAATACTAAGAAGTCGTCCATGAAAACTTCCACAGAGTTTTCGATCATTTCATAAAAGATGGCCACCATGCAACGTTGGAAGGTGGCTGGAGCATTACATAGCCCAAATGGCATTCTTCGGTAGGTGAAGGTTCCATACGGACATGTAAAGGTGGTTTTCTCCTAATCTTCAGGAGCAATAGGAATCTGAAAGTATCCGGAGAATCCATCAAGAAAACAGTAGAACATTTTTCCAGATAAACGTTCAAGCATTTGATTGATAAAAGGAAGTGGAAAATGATCTTTTCTTGTGGCGTCATTAAGCTTCTGATAGTCAATGCAAATCGCCAGCATGTGATAGTCCTCATTGGTATTGGCTCTTCTTTCTCATTCATTAGAACTATCATTCCACCCTTTTTCGGTACTACTTGAACTGGACTAACCCGAGGTGAAGCTGAGATTGGGTAGATTAATCCGGAATCAAGGAGTTTGATCACTTCCTCCTTCACCACATCTTGCATGTTGGGATTGAGACGTCTTTGATGTTGGACCACAGGTTTATATACTTCCTCCATGAGAAAGAAAGAAAGAGGGCGGCTAGGCTGTTTTGGCGGCTAGAAGAGAAGAAGGAGGCTAGGGAGGTTTGTACACAACAGATAGAGGTCTTAATCATCATTTAACTCAGCCATATATCATAAGTAATCATTCATAAACTTTGTGTTTTTGTTCAAGAACCCTAACTTGTTAAGTTTGATCTTTTATTTGGATTGTTTTGCAAGTAACTTAGAGACTGACTTGTGTTTGATTGTTCTTGAATCTTGAATGAGTTTTATTATTTTTATGTTGATGTTTATGATGTTTAAATCAATTGTTTGCTGCTGTCCAAAATTAATGTGTAGCTAAATTAGTTAGTTCTACCTAGGTTAGATGATTATTGTTAGGTTTTAGTAAGTAATTCGGATTGTTGATTATCATGGCTTGAATTGTTAATGAAAAGTTTGTTTTGACATTGAATTAGGTTGTGTTTAGTGGCTGTGAATTTGTTAATTACACTTATTTACCTCTTGCTTTGATTAATTGAATGAGTTTTGATTGATTGTTGCTTATTAGAACTCTTTACTTGGTGTTTAGGGTTTGTTTGCGGGAAGTACAACCGTAGGGTTTAAGTGAGTGTATTAATTGAATATAATCAGTGGGTAGACACCTTCTTAGAGACCGAGAGGTGATAGGAAGTAAACTCGTCTCATAGCTTTTACTTGTTAGGATTAGGATCGCGCGAGAACGGGTACGGTTCTTGTCGGGTTTGGGTTTGTGAGCGATTAGTTGACCTAGTTTAAGTTGAAATAAATTGTTCCTCTATCCTTGGTTGCGTAGTATTCGTCTCCATTAGGGTAGTGTGTCGGTGAGACCGAGAGGAGAGTCGGCATTAGAGCATTTTAACAATTCGTCACCCGGTTAGTTCTTAAAATCAACTAAGTGTAGGTTAGGGTTTGTTAGTGAGACCGAGAGGTAATCTAGCTTCCTGAGTGAACCTTAGTTGTGTCATCCTTAGGAACCGATGTCGTGAGATTCTACAATTCATTCTCTTATTATACCTTCAATAGGATTCTTACCTAGGTAGACGTTTTCCCATTGATAAATCTTATTTTCACAGTTTCGTCTAGTTTTCTTAATTTAAGTCTTTTAAGTTAATTTAAGCTAGGTTAAGTAGTTAATAATTAAAAATCATTTAAAATATATTATTCTTAGGTGAGTCTTATTTAGGGTTAAGTATTAAATACGTTTTCACGTGTCCTTTTGTTCGACACTCGGACTTCCTTAGCGCTATACTATTAGTGATTGTTGGTGCATGTTTTGTAATAGATGATCTTTTGTGTTTGTTAGAATTGAGAGCAACGGTCAAAGGGGAGTCTGTTGGTGCATTTTGTGACCGTCGCTATACAATTCTGATCAGCGGAAACGAAGTACGAAGTTGTAACAACTTCTGCCATAGGCGAAGTAAGAACAACTTCGCCTTAGGCGAAGTTATAACAACTTCGCCTACTGGCCCAAGCCCAAGCCCGCGAAGTTGTTTCGATATATATATATATGTGTCTTGTTTAGGTTTGAGTATCCAGAAAGAGTTCATTTGCATAGATAACACTGCTGCTATCTCAGTAACTAACAATCCCGTCAAGCATAGCAAAACTAAACCCATTGACATCCGTCATCATTTTATACGGGATTGTGCTGAGAAGAAATTGATTGTGCTCTAAAAGGTTGATACGTTAGATAATTTCGCTGACTTGTTTACTAAAGCGTTTGACAAAACTCGTTTTCAAAACCTTGTTGAGCTGAATGGGATGATCAATCCCGAGTAACCGTGTTTTTTTGTCTTTGTTTAAAAAAAAAAAAAAAAAAAAAAACGTCTTAGAATTATGTCGGTTGCCTCAGTTTGAAGGACATATCTTCGGATATGTTTGGTCCTCATTTCTACTTGTAGAATATAAGGATAGCCATTAACCAGGTGACTGAAAGTGACCGGGGCGGTTTATGATGTGTTTTTAATTCTTTCGCTGAAAATTAGTCGTTCATACTTAGTTAGAGGGACACATACTTGTATGTGGTCGGTCCATCTGATCCATTGGATCTTCAGGATAGCCGTTTACCTGAAGACTTCGACTTGATCGGGGCGATAGAAGTTAAAATTGTTTTTGGGAGATGAAATTATTTTTAAAGTCTACTACTTCGTAAGAAGTTCCTTTACTATGTTTAACAGAAAATTGATCCAACCTTGGAAAGTGATAGATATACTGATTCTGTGTGCTTAACTAGTGAAGTTATTAGGCCTAAAAGACTTTAGAACAGTCATTGTATGTCATGGTAGCTTTTTATGGTGTGTAAAAGTAGAAGTGATACTAACTAAATCTCCTCGATTTTATGTGGAAACTCCTTAAGAGTTGTGCATGTCTCCATATATATCTTTCCGAATGATAGGCAGAAAAGCGATTACCCAGTCATACACGAGCCCGTGAGTGTTCTGATTCCCGTGAAGATAGCGTGTCAAGAAACTGCAATGATCCAGATTCGGGACTTGCAGTTGTTTACGACTCTGAAACTGTGTAAATACTTAAAAAAAGAAAAAAATGTTACTGAGACATTCTAGAGCTTATAAGGTTAATACTTCTCAATCAAGATGTGAGAAAGAGAACGGGAAGAAGAGTCTAAAGATCGAAGAGTACTTACTATTTAATCAGACACTACGGGTCGAGGTCAACTCGGGGTGACTTGGGGAAAGCCAAATACGCTTTGAGAATAGATAGGAGACATCACAATCTCTGAGGTGTTGCCCATTTAAGTTTTGAGCTTAATTGAACCTAACCCGTATCACAGAAGCAATGAAAACCATTCTAAGTTATTTACCTGCTTACAACCTGTTTCTTTATGTCATAATACAGCTGAACATGGATCTGTGTGACAGTCACTTAATTAGTATGATTCCTGTTCGGATCTTTTCTAAAACATGGTAGTCCCTGTCGAGACTGAAATTTGATCCCGTGTACTTTATTTTTAAAATTTTTTCTACTTATGTAGTTGTATGATTTAATACCTGGTTACTTGGTCTTGATCGTATCATTTAACGCTTTAAAGGATGTTTTAAAACTTAAATGCAAATTGTTCAAATTATAGGGGTTTGTTTTGTAAAGTTTAATACCGGCGAACTTATCCATAACTTCGCCTGCAATAGGCGAAGTTATCCATAACTTCGCCTGTATAACTTTGACCCTATATAAAGGAAATTTTAGGTCAGACTTGTTATTATTTTCAAAATCCGGCGAACTTATCTTCCTGTAACCATAAGCGAACTTATTGCATCGAATCATCTGTGTTATTTTTCCTCAGTTCTAATCCGAGTTATAGGTGTGTAGGGTTGTTGTATCGTATAATCACTGTCATTGATGTAAATCAAACGTCGTTTCGACCCGTTTCGTGCACTCGGTCTTTCGAAACCTCAACACCCGATTTTCAAACCTGTTATTACATGGTCGTAATCAACTTGATCGTCTAGATCGTCTTAAAAACATGTTTTACGAGATCCGCAATCTCCAAATTGACCGAAATCACTTCGTATTGAACGTCTAACTGTTGCCGATTCATATTCAGGCGAACTTACGGTTTAGGCGAAGTTATTCTTAACTTCGCCTGAGGTTTAACTTCGCCTGATAATTAATTATGTAACAATATATGAGGCGAAGTTGTGGTTAGGCGAAGTTATCATTAACTTCGCCTTGCCCTTTTTATTTAACATTTATTACGCGAAGTTCAAGTTGAGGCGAAGTTGTTCCCACCTTCGCCCCACCTCTAACTTCGCCTATACAGAATAAATCATAACTTCGCTCATGTTAACAGGCGAACTTGTGATTTGCCTCGACGTTTCTCTAACTTAGTTTGTTTTGTTGCAGAAATGGCAGCTGTAGCTGGAGCAGGTGGTGCAGGTGGTGATGAAGGTGGAGACAACAACCGACAGTTTTTCCCGGGGCATAACATGTACATCACATTGGACCGGATGCGAGCGGTGTTGATGATTTCCGCGAGATCATCACGTTTCTACTACGCTCGCGTATATTCTACGCGATTACCACAACACTGCCGATATCTTTGCCAAACATTGAAGATTTCTGGCAGACAGTGGAATATGACTGTCGAGTCGAGCCCCCGGTTATGCGTGCAACGGTTAACAATCAGATAGTACAGTTCTCATCTGAACAGATCAGGGTGGATTTACAGTTTGGGGATGAAACGAGAGACGATCCTATAGACTTTGTGGCTCAATTCAGAGATGGTGCGTTTCTGAGGATGGGATATTCTGGTCCTTTGGGGGATACTCAGAGACGCAAGGGGTTCTTGCTAGACCAGTGGCGCTTTCTCATGCATGTGATAATAGTCTGCATGTCAGGGAGAAAGGCTGGTACAGATGGAATGGGTGCGACCATGCAATCGGCGATGACTGCACTGACTTACAATAAGTGTTACAGCTTTATTCAGATGGTATTTTACGAGATAGATCGTCAAAGACGAGCGGTGGCGCGTGAGAGATTTCTGATGTATCCAAGATTCCTACAAATGATCTTGAATCACGTCGCTCCCACGTTACCTCAGCGCCGCCCAATTAGATATGTGGAAAGTGTCAGCAAGAGGATCTTCGCTCAGTGCAGATCATCGAGTGCAAGAAGCAAGCCTGAGCTCCGTCCTCGACATACTCCATTATTCGGGTTCTTAATCAACCCAGAGTATGTTCCAGCCCGAGGGGACGAGTTTCGGGATCCTCAACCACAACAGGCTGGAGCACCTCAATCACCTGAGGAACAACAAGCTATACCTGCTGCTCCTGTTGTGTTACCGGAGGAAAATGTAGACCTTGATGAAGCGTTTGGAGGTCAAGGATTTTTTGATATGGAGCGTGTTGATCCTGAAGAAAATGTACATGTCTCGGTAGCTCGGGTTTCTAGTGTGAATGTGGCTAGGGCAGCTCCGACGGTGGCTGATTCTGATTCGTCAGATAATGATGTGGCTGAAGCGAGATGGATTTTAGTAACACAAGAAAGGGTTCAAGGGAAGAGAAAGAGAGACGATGATGACAGTGATTCAGATTTTGAAGAAGATTTACATCAGTTGGTTTGAAGATCGAGAAAGGAACGGACATGTGCAGGTTCGGGAGCTGGTGAGAGCTCAATGGTGGTAGGTTTCACTCCACCCGCACTGTCCGGTATGACCATGGTTCCGACATCATTACCAGTTACAAGGCAAAGCGCCACGGACGTTCCCGTGGTGGCTACCTCATCCTTATTCGGCCTACCACCCACTACATTCCAACTCTCGACTCCGGAGATTGTGTCCTTGCCATCTCCAACTCTTACTCCATTGGAGGTCGTCACAAGATTTATTGAGTCGACAGTTGTAGCTACCGCAGGGTTGTCAGTTACGATACCACCTGCGGTTACGTTTACGCCTACTTCTGAGGTCCCGGTTACATTGGAATCCCCTCCTCAGTACACTCAAGATATATCACATCTGAGGTTTGATTTCGATGCAACCTTATCCGACTCGGAACGAATAGCAGCGCTTGAAAGGGTCGTGGCAGAACAATCAAGGGTAAATCTTATCCAGACCCATGCTATTCAGCGCCTCGTTGCAGAGAATCAGATACAGTCGTCCCTGCTGATCGAACATGGAAAAATAATTGATGCTTTGAAACAGTTCTTGGCATCTCAGGGGGAGACGGGCTGTAAGGGTGATGAGCTGAGGACGAAGAAGCGTAATGATCGACACGATGATCCAATGCATTGAAAGGTGCAGGTAGAGAGTTGCCAAGAACTGAACAAGCTCTTGGGACTTCCACATCTCAGGGGGAGTCAACAAGTGCAGCTGGCGGTTCTGGGGGTGATGAGGTGGTGGTCGTGGATGCTGAGATGATGGATGATGATGTTATAGGTGATGAGGATGTGTTACCGATGGAGGAGATAGAGAAGATAGGGGCTGAAATTGTCATAGACAGTAAGATTGAAGAGGGAGAGATTGTAGAGGAGAACATTGAGCACGAGATTCCGGAAGTTGATAAGGCAGATATGGGTCAAGATATGGGAAGCGATGAGAAAGAATGGGAAGAGCAGCCAAGATGGAAAGAAGGCTACGCTCAGTGGTTCGTAAAGACTAAGAAACCGGCGGTCCCTACTATGTTCAAGAAAAGTTACAACATCAGGGGTTATGCTGAATCGAAAAAGAGGATTATATGCTGGTTATATGATGAGCAGTTGAGGCTCTTTGTGATTAAAAGGTATGATGGGGTTCAGTATTTCAAGAGGCTGTTGAGATCGTTGAATACGTTGCCTGAGTGTGAAGTGAAGGACTTAGCCAGGTTGGGGTTGATAAACAGGAGTGATGATAACATGGCTAGGGTCATTGGAAAGATTGTTTGGAAGGAAAGTAAAAAGGAGAAAAAGTTCGAGCTGTTGAAACCACAGAAAGGAAAACTTATTGAAGATAAAGATAGAGGGATGAGAGCAGATGGCAAGCCTTGGATGATCATGAAGTATAAGCCGATCCGGTGTTTAAAAGAAGTGCCGATGAAACAAATGCCCAAGGATGTGCTCAAGGATCTGAAGTGGTGGTATGTTGATTGTGAAATAGCTGAAGCAGTAATGGAGAATGAAGATGAACAAGAGCTGCTGAGAGTGTATGATCCAATGCACTTGGTGAATTTGTCTCAAGCTGATCTGCAGGTGCTGAACGAGAAGAAAATATTTTATATTCCTGCTTGGAAAAAAGAAGCGAAGAAATATCAAAGAGTTGTTTCGGTTTGTGTACGAGAAGGAGTTCATGCTTGAAGATGAAAGATACAAGATTGTTGAAGATTACAAGTCACGTGTTTGAAGATAGAAAGATGAAGCTACTGCCAAGGGGGAGTCTGTTGGTACATGATGTCAGTAGTTCAGTGTCTAGTGTCTGTAATCGAGTTAGTTGGATTTGTATTTTGTATTAAGCGAAGTTAGTTCACAAGTTCGCTGATATAGGCGAACTTGTGGAATAAGCGAAGTTAGGGACAACTTCACCTAAACATGTTAGGCGAAGTTGTCGACTGTTAAATAGTCTAGGTTACGGCAGAATAGATTTATAGTTTTAAGTTTTCGGTTTACGAGTTATTCAGTTTGTGTAATCGGTGATCAGTGAATCACGTGTTTCCAGTTGCAATACAACGTGTCTTTGTTTATTGTAACGTGTGTTTGATCGTGTTAACGTGTATCGTCTTCTACGCTCGTAACGTCTTACGTAGGGATTCCGCACCTACGTAGAACGAGATATTCCGTGTAGATCTGGCTGGGAACCTACAGTGATCGGTACACTTGCCGGTTTTGTGTGGTTTCTTTAGGATTTTTGTTTAATAAATTTGAAGATTAGTTGTGAGAGCATTATTATACACACATCAAGTTTTTTGGCGCCGTTGCCAGGGACACAGTTAGAGGCGTATTGAGAACGACTCGAGTTAGGAGTTACCTTTTTTGCTACTTGTTTTTCTTATTTGCTTTGTTTGTTAGTTTAAAATAGTTTAGCTAATTTTAGTTTCTTTTATTTATTTTAATAGTTTTATGTGACGTACTCGATCTCTAGGACCTCCAGAAACCGAAGGATTTTCCAAACTAGAGAGAGCTTCGTGAGAGACGTCATACAAAACCGTCTTCCAGTTCATCTACGTCCGTAGGAAATACATTCTCTTCTCCTACTTTTTATGAACCCGCCATTAGGGATAGGATTATGGGCGACGCGAATCCACCACCGAGGAGGACAGTTGCAGACCGGGCCCGTCCGGTCGACGCTGGTGCGAGATCCAGCATTGCTCCACCAGCTATCGGAGTTCTCACGACTTGGCAGTTTCCATCAAATATTCTAAACATGATTGCTCATTCTGCTCAATTTCACGGGTTTCTCCATGAGAACCCACATGTTCATCTCACTCGTATTACACGTATCTGCGACAATTTTCATCTTGCCGGCGTATCCGAAGACGCCATCAAACTCCGCATCTTTCCGTTCTCACTCATTGATCATGCGATTATGTGGCTTGAGTCCCTCCGACAGGGATCCATTGCTACTTGGGCTGCCATGCAGACCTAGTTTCTCGAAAATACGATCCTTCGGCTAAGGCGGCTCGTTTGCGTAACCAGATTCATTCTTTCTAGATTGAGGACACCGAGAGCTTCTTCGAGGCGTGAGAGAGGTTTAAAAATCTACTTGCTTTATGTCCAAACCACGGCCTACAAGACTGGGCAGTTGTTGAGAAGTTCTACAACGGAGTGACGTACGCGACTCAGAGTATGCTCGACACAGCTGCAGGAGGTAACTTATTGACAACGAAGGATACGGATGAGTGCATTGATCTGTTTAACGGGTTAGCCATGAGTGGATACCAGCGGCCACCAGCTAAGAGTACCAAGACCGTCAAATCCTTATCACGCGGCATGCATTCGGTCGACACAAGCACCGCACTTGTAGCACAGGTTGAAGCGTTGGCATAGATCGTGAAAGACTTGTAGGTGAAAACTAAGTTATGCGAGATCTGTAGAGGGGGGCATGACACCGTTCAGTGCCCCGTAGGTTTCCAGGAGGAGGCAGTCGACTTTGTTAATAATCCAAACCGAAATCAAAACTCTTTCAATTCTTATAATTCGGGGTGGAGAGGTAACCGAAATTCCAACTTGTGGAACGGAAATCAGTTCGGCATCCAGCAACGTCAGATCCTATTCCAGGATTCCAGTGAGGGAACGAGTAGTGGGGAGAAGAAGCCCGCGTTAGAAGAGATGATGGCACAACAGACACAGATGTTGTCGCAGCTCATGACTCGAGAGGACTCCCGTCACAAAGAGACTCAAGAGAAATTTTGGGAGCACGAGTCATTCATGAAAAATCAAGGAGCGTAAATTCAATATCTTGAGCGGCAGACGGGAGATATAACAAGTCGTCTAAATGAGAGGTCGCCAGGTATACTTCCAAGTAATACCGAACAAAATCCGAAGGCGTTCGCGAAGGCTGTGACGATGAGGAGCGGTGCAGGGGCACATAGCGAGCCTATGATTCAGGAGGCGACGAGAGGAGTCGTTGAGGAACCTGCGGTAGATGTAGAGGAGCAGGTAGACGAGGAGATTCAGTTGGAGTCTCCACCGGCCAAGGTGCATCAGAGGCACAACCCAGGGAGTACAGCACAGGCCGAGAACCAGCCATTACCTAGCACACCACCGAGAGTCTACAAACCTAGACTCCCATATCCCGGGAGAGTCCGTAGGGACAGAGACGAGGATCAGAACTCCAAATTTCTTGATCTTCTGAAGCAGCTTCATCTTAACATTCCATTCCTTGAGGCACTTACGTAAATGCCCAAATATGCAAAGTTCCTGAAGGATATTCTTTTAAACAAAGAGAAGTTAGCCGAAGTCTCTTCCATTCCTCTGAGTGCTGGTTGCTCTGCAGTCTTGTAGAGAAAACCAGAAAAGATGTCCGATCCTGGGAGTTTCAAGATTCCCCGCATCTTAAGTGATAATACGGTTGTTCATGCACTGGCGGATCTTGGTGCCAGTATTAATCTCATGCCGTATTCCATGTATCGCAAGTTGGGTCTAGGCGAGCCGAGGCCTACCCGTATGAGTATCCAGCTTGCTGATCGTTCTGTGAAATACCCCTGAGGGGTGGTCGAGAAAATGCTTGTTCGTGTCGACAAGTTCATCTTCACGGTGGACTTTGTCATCTTGGACATGAACGATGACGATAGTGTCCCACTTATCTTGGGACGACCATTCCTTGCCACTGCACAGGTTTTGATCGACGTCTACGAGTGTAAGTTGATCTTAAGAGTCGGGAATGAGAACGTCACCTTTGACGTTCGACAGTCACTGAAACACCCCAAGTCTGCTGATGACTCCTTATACTTCATTGATACCATCATGGAGCATGTCGGGGAGTTTCTCAGTGAAATCTGTGGAGGATCTGCCTCTGACACCCAGATTCTCGATAGGGAGATTCCGGAGATTGAGATGGTTGCCGTAACCAATCAGTCCTTAGATGACGACACTGAGTCGTGTTGGTGCATTTTGTGACCGTCGCTATGCAATTCTGACCAGCGGAGACGAAGTGGTGAAGTTAGAACAACTTCGCCTACAGGCCCAAGCCCAATCCCGGGAAGGTGGTTATCTATATATATGTGTGTCTTGATTAGGGTTTGGTATCCAGAAAAGTGAGTTTTTTGTGTAGCTGTCATTGTCTAGAGAGAAACCGGGAGGGAGAGTCATGTGGGACGGCCCGAGGTAGAGCTCACCTCAGTTCGGCCGTGTTTTTGTTTTTGTTCGGTATGTAATGTGGTTTGGTTATTATATTAAGGATCTGCAGATTCGTTTATCCCATTCGTGTGTTTGTTTATGTGTAACCGTGTTCTTCGTCTCCTACACCATTAAACGAGTCTAGGAGGATTCCGCACTCCTAGACCTCGTGCGGATCTCGTATCGATCAGCGAGCCCCGGGGGGACTTACAAGTGGTATCAGAGCCTTAGGCTCTTATGCTATGGTTTGAGATTTGCGTTTTGGTGTTTTCGGGCCGTTTCTGATATGTTTTTAGCCGAACAGACGTCGTCGGTGAAGTTATGGGGTTCAGGCGAAGTTGTCGCTAAAATTTTAGGGTTTTGGCGAAGTTGACTTTTTTGGCGAAGTTGATTTTTTTTTTGCGAAGTTGACTTTTTGGCGAAGTTGACTTTTTGACGAAGTTGACTTTTGGCGAAGTTAAAAAAAATTTAAATAAAAAAAAAATTGTTTGGAGTTTTCGTTTGAATGGCCAGGTTTACACGATTATTGTGAGACCGAAAACATTTGTTCCGACAAAGAGTGAAAATTGGTCTCTCTTGGTCTTACGTGTGAACAAATACGGGTCAACTATGGCTACGTAGTTGAAGTTGCGAATGGAATATTGTTTGAAACTGTATATTGACACATATTTGGGTGTTTTTGGGCCAAGAAATAAGTGTTGTTCGAGGTTGACCAACTGAAGAAAGTCATATTTTGTTCGGGTTTTCGTCATTACTGGATTGCAGTCAGAGCATATTATTTATGTTATTTTCAAGGCGTTCAAGAATTGGATCCTGAAACGTGGGATACGAGCATCTGGGATGCTTATTTATTAAGGTGAAAATCTTGGAACAAGTTGGATTTAATCGGGAATTAAAATGTTTAAGTTCTTGATCGTTATCCCTGGTGATTGAAGATGCTTCGGATTTATTAATGGTCATGTGTGTTAGATTCTGTCTAGGTGGTTTTGTGATGAAACTGATCATTTGAAGATTGAACCTTATCTTACTATGCAATTCCGACTAGTTGGGTGAAGTTGTGGAGGGAGCACAACTTCACGTGTTGGTGAGGTTAGAAGAACTTCACGTGTTGGTGAAGTTAGGGACAACTTCACGTGTTAGTTGAGATGATCGATTAGGTACGGGGATGCAGGTCAAAGATCTCGATCGATATTGTTCGGAGGAGCTTACACTGAAGGGGAGATCTGATATGGAAGACGCCGGGTGATTGGTAGATTTGTGGAGCTACAAGACAGTTTCAGACACGGCTGGTTGAAGACAGGATGGATGTTGCACGTATATGTGAAGTTCAAGTTTGAAGATCATAGTGCAATCGAGTCCTACCAGAAGAAGAAAACAGAAGATCATCAGTTAAGGGGGTGTCTGTTGGTGCATGTTTGTAACAGATGATCATTTGTGTTTGTTAGAATTAAGAGCAACGGTCAAAGGGGAGTCTTTTGGTGCATTTTGTGACCGTCGCTATGCAATTCTGACCAGCGGAGACGAAGTGGTGAAGTTAGAACAACTTCACCATAGGCGAAGTTAGAACAACTTCACCATATGCGAAGTTAAAACAACTTCGCCTACAGGCCCAAGCCCAAGCCCGCGAAGTTGGTTATCTATATATATGTGTGTCTTGTTTAGGGTTTGGTATCCAGAAAAGTGAAATTTTTTTGTGTAGCTGTCAGTGTCTAGAGAGAAACCGAGAGGGAGAGTCGTGTGGGACGGCCCGAGGTAGAGCTCACCTCAGGTCGGCCGTGTTTTTGTTTTTGTTCGGTATGTAATGTGGTTTGGTTATTATATTAAGGATCTGCAGATTCGTTTATCCAATTCGTGTGTTTGTTTATGTGTAATCGAGTTCTTCGTCTCCTACACCATTAAATGAGTCTAGGAGGATTCCGCACTCCTAGACCTCGTGCGGATCTCGTATCGATCAGCGACACCCCGGGGGGACTTACAAGTCGCATATCCCTGAATCTGGCGTGTCTTCTGAGATCGTACGAGACGATCCTATGGACCGACCTTCGGTCGAGAGTCCTCCTTCTTCCTTAGAGCTTAAGGATTTGCCTTCCCACCTTGAGTATGCATTTTTAGATGAAGAGAGGAAGCTGTCGGTTATCATTGCATATGCCTTGACCGAGGTCGAGAAGGAGAAGTTGTTGAGGGTGCTACGAGAGCACAAAGAGGCTATTGCATGGAAGATTATCGACATCAAGGGTATCAACCCTTCGTTTTGCACTCATAAAATCCTCATGGAAGAAAATTTCAAAAATGTCATTCGCTGCAACGACGGCTTAACCCGAAAATGCAAGAGGTCGTTAAGAAGGAGATCATCAAACTCCTTGATGCGGTGATCATTTTCCCCATTTATGATAGTGCTTGGGTGAGTCCAGTCCAAGTGGTTCCTAAAAAGGGTGGTATAAATGTCGTCACCAATGAGAGGAACAAGCTTATTCCCACTAGGACTGTGACGGGATGGCGAGTCTGCATCGACTATCGCAGATTAAACGTTGCCACCAGGAAGGACCACTTTCCTTTACCCTTCATTAATCCAATGTTAGAGCATTTAGTAGGTCAGCAGTACTACTGCTTCTTAGATGGTTTCTTCGGGTACTTCCAGATTTCGATAGCTCCCGATGACCAGGAGAAAATCACTTTCACTTGCCCTTACGGAACGTTTGCCTATAAATGTATGCCGTTCGGACTGTGCAACGTTCCGACCAAATTACAGAGGTGTATGGTGGCCAGTTTTCATGATATGATCGAGGACTCCGTGGAGATGTTCATGGACGATATTTCTGTATTTGGGAGTTCCTTCGATCATTATTGGTCAAATCTTGAGAGGATGATGTCCCGCTGCGTTGACACCAACCTAGTCCTTACTGAGAGAAGTGTCATTTCATGGTTTGCGAGGGCATTGTTCTGTGTCATCGGATCTCAAGTGCGGGGATAGAGGTTGACCGCGTAAAGGTCGAGACCATTTCTAATCTTCCCCCGCCTACTTCTGTGAGATCTATTCGTAGCTTTCTAGGTCATACCGGGTTCTACCGCTGGTTCATAAAAGATTTTTCTATAATCGCGAGACCCATGACCAAACTTTTGGAGAAGGATGCTCTATTTGTTTTTTCTGAGCAGTGTATCAAGGCGTTTGATCTTTTAAAAGACAAACTCATTAACGCCCCGATCATGGTTTCTCCCGACTGGTCGTTACCATTCGAGTTGATGTGTGACGCGAGCGACTTTGCAGTCGGAGCGGTTCTTGGACAACGGAAGGATAAACACTTCCGTCCGATCTACTACGCTTGTCGGACCTTAAATGGTGCACAGGAGAGCTATACCACCACCGAAAAAGAGCTCTTAGCTGTGGTGTTCGCTTTCGATAAATATAGGTCCTATATGGTTCTGTCCAAGACGATTGTTTACACGGATCATGTCGCTATTCGATATCTTTTCAGCAAGTAGGATGCTAAGCCACGTCTTATCCGATGGATCCTGTTGCTTCGAGAGTTTGATATAGAGATCCGTGATAAAAAGGGGGCCGAAAATGTGGCTGCTGATCATCTTTCACGTCTAGAGGGAGTTGAGTTAGGAGATTCTAAGTCAGGATCGACGATCGTTTTCCGACAGAGAGTCTCATGTTTGTTAGGGCACAGGAGGAAGGTTTTCCATGGTTCGCTGATTTCGCGAACTATCTTGCTGACGGATACCTCCCAAAGATGCCTTACCAGCAAAAGAAGAAATTCTTTGCTGACATCAAATTTTACCTTTGTGACGACCCGTATCTTTTCCGCATCGGTGCTGATCAGCTTATTAGGAGGTGTGTAGATGTTAAGGAGGGATGACAGATTCTGAGCTATTGTCATGTGGGACCGACAGGAGGTCACCAAGTTGTGAGTTCTATGGTGAAGAAAGTCTTTGATTCTGGTTTTTACTGGCCGTCTATCTTTAAAGATGCTCATTTATTCATTAAGAGTTGTGATCGTCGCCAACGTGTCGGAAACATTTCTTCGCGAAACGAAATGCCCCAAAATGCTATTCAAGTTTGTGAGGTTTTCGATGTGTGAGGCATTGATTTCATGGGACCGTTTCCATCTTCGCGTGGAAACAAGTACATACTCGTGGCCGTCGATTACGTGTAAAAGCGGGTTGAGGCCAAAGATCTACCCACGAATGATGCCCTGGTGGTAGCCGTTTTCTAAAAAGTCTATTCGCTCGTTTTGGATTCCTGAAAGCCTTGATCAGTGATCGAGGTACTCACTTCTGCAATTCACATATGGATAAGGCGTTGCAGCGCTATGGGGTCACCCATCGGCTTGCGACCGCCTACCACCCACAGACTAGTGGGCAGGTGGAAGTGAGTAATCAGGGAATCAAACGTATCCTCTAGAAAATGGTTGGTTCGAATCGTTGGGATTGGTCCGACAAATTAGATGATGCTCTGTGGGCCTTCCGTACAGCCTACAAGACTCCGACTGGTTCTACACCATTTCGGATGATTTATGGGAAGGCCTGTCATCTTTCTGTTAAGTTGGAACACCGCGCTTCATGGGCCCTTCAAAGGGTCAATCTTGATTTATCTGCCGCAGAGGGTAATCGTTTCCATCAATTACATGAGTTGGAGGAGCTCCGGGATCATGCATATGCACAATCATTTAGGTATAAGGAGCACACGAAGGAACTGTATGATAGAAAGTTGAAGGGTAATAAGAAGTTCAAGTGTGGGGATAAGGTCTTACTGTATAACTCCCGGTTGAGGTTATTCCCAGGAAAGTTGAAACCCCATTGGTCGGGACCGTTCACGGTCACAGCGGGAAGTATGGCACGATTGAGATACAAGATCAAAGCGGGAAGTTTAAGGTGAACGGTCATAGATTGAAGCACTACATAGGAGATCCGATTACTAATCAGACAGTCGAGGTATTCTACCTTGACTCATTCACCGAGGCGTAGACGTGATGGATGCGTCACTCGGGAGACAGCTCGAGTTGTAGAGTTTGTATTATAATTCTCTTTATTATCTGTTTTTATTTGTTTTATTTTTGTTATTTATAAAAACATAAAAATATAAAAAAAAAGTTATCTAAAAAATTAAAAAAATACAAAAACACAAAAATATGTTTATTTCTTATGTTTTTGTTTTCTGTGTTGTACGCCGCTACATGCGAGCGAGTTTGAGTTATTGCAAGTAGTATTATGCGCATGGTAGCTCTGATGGCGTTTTTGAACTGGTTCACCCGAGGTTGCAGCCACGAATGAAATGCTATACGGTCGTTCGATTCATACACAACTAATGAAGAATCAGCATCTAAACCAGGGGAGTAACCCGTTCTCTATTTTACTTTTTGCTTTAAGTTTTAATTTTACGCTTTAAGTTTTATTTTTATTTTATTTTATTTCTTGTCCTTGTTCTCATCGAGGACGATTTCGTTCTAAGTGTGAGAATGAGAATTTATTTTACTTAGTTGTAGATAAAATAAATTTAGAAAATAAAAAGTTTTCACTTGGTTTTTGTTTTTTTCTTTTTCGTACGTTGTTTATGTTTAAAAAAAAGTTTTACAAAAATTGTCCCTTGAAAATTGTTTTTTGTTCTATAAGCAGGAGATGATATTATTACCAATGTGCTAACGAACTCTCGGAAATTTTGAAATATATATTATAATAATAAAATGGATGGTTTGCATATTTGATTTGGGATGTGTCGGTAGGCCCAACTAGCTTTGATAGTCCTCTTTAGCATGTTTTTTATATATAATAATTTAAAAACGGTGAAACCGAATTTCGATCCTTAGGGAGGATTACCATAATCTGAAAACTTTGAGATGGTAAGAATTAAATGCACTCAAAACAGCACACACCACATGTCCATCTTTTACGAGCTTAAAAATAGTTATATATTTTAGGGTGATATAAAAGATTGAAAAAAAAAGAAGAAAGAAAAAAAAAGTATGTTTTGAAAGTTTGTTAGGTATTGTATTATCCAAAGTTGATCAAGAAAAGCAAATGCTTATGAAGAAAGTTATGTATTGTAAAATGCCAAATGAGCATTGTTTAAAGTTAGAAAAAGAGGCCAATGATACACATACTAGACGGAACTTAGAGTTTACGTGTTACCTTGGGGATGGTGACTCTGAGGATACACTATTGGGGCTCGAAGGTTCTTAGTCAATAAATATGAAATTAGGAATTTACAGGACAAAGTCCAATAATATTTAGGAATAGCTCGTACGACCTTCACATTACCATTCATCCATCCAAATTTCACTGAGTGCATCAAATTAGTACCATCAACGAGTCTTTGGCTTATGGTGATTTGTCGAACAAGTTTGCTTCGACTCTAGTTTTTCTAGCTCTCTTTGTCTGAGATGGGGTAGGTGTAGCCCTAATTTTTTAACTTAAAATGTTTAATGCAAAAGGGGGGCTTTATTGGTTGGTGGATGGGTTTAAGTGGACAACAATATCGGCAATCGCGGTCAATATGTCAGGCTGTTTCTTGTGTTTTGAAAATGATAATAATCTGATAGTTTGTTGTTTTTCACTTGGTTATGATCCTGTGTAGATTACATTTTCAGGGACGAAAAAGACTTAAGTGTGGGGATGTTTGATGTGTTTTAAAACACACTTACTTTCCTAATAATTTTTTCATGATTTAAGTACTTTATTAGTTTAATTATTAAGATTTATGGCTTGTTTATGCTTGATTTTACAAAGATGATTAATTACTTGTAGGTTTTGAGCTTTAATGGAAAAAAGAGTTAAGTTTGACGACTCTAGGGGCTTATTTGGTCAAGTTTAATACTAAAAATCAAGGCCCGACCCAAGCCCACAAGTTCAAGCCTTACATGCATTATTATATTAATTAAAAGAAAAAAATAAAAACCCTAACTCCCTACAACAGTTCCGATCGGCCAGCAAGGAGAAAGAAAGAAAGAGGGCGGCTAGGCTGTTTTGGCGGCTAGAAGAGAAGAAGGAGGCTAGGGAGGTTTATACACAACAGATAGAGGTCTTAATCATCGTTTAACTCAGCCATATATCATAAGTAATCATTCATAAACTTTGTGTTTTTGTTCAAGAACCCTAACTTGTTAAGTTTGATCTTTTATTTGGATTGTTTTGCAAGTAACTTAGAGATTGACTTGTGTTTGATTGTTCTTGAATCTTGAATGAGTTTTATTATTTTTATGTTGATGTTTATGATGTTTAAATCAATTGTTTGCTGCTGTCTAAAATTAATGTGTAGCTAAACTTGTTAGTTCTAACTAGGTTAGATGATTATTGTTAGGTTTTAGTAAGTAGTTTTATTGAAAAGTGGCTGTGAATTGTGTAGCTAAACTATGTTTATGGCTTGAATTGTTAATGAAAAGTTTGTTTTAACATTGAATTAGGTTGTGTTTAGTGGCTGTGAATTTTGTTAATTACACTCATTTACCTCTTGCTTTGATTAATTGAATGAGTTTTGATTGATTGTTGCTTATTAGAACTCTTTACTTGGTGTTTAGGGTTTGTTTGCGGGAAGTACAACCGTAGGGTTTAAATGAGTGTATTATTTGAATATAATCAGCGGGTAGACACCTTCTTAGAGACCGAGAGGTGATAGGAAGTAAACTCGTCTCATAGATTTTACTTGTTAGGATTAGGATCGCGCGAGAGCGGATTCGGTTCTTGTCGGGTTTGGGTTTGTGAGCGATTAGTTGACCTAGTTTAAGTTGAAATAAATTGTTCCTCTATACTTGGTTGCGTAGTATCGTCTCCATTAGGGTAGTGTGTCGGTGAGACCGAGAGGAGAGTCGGCATTACAACACTTTAACAATTCGTCATCCGGATAATTCTTAAAATCAACTAAGTGTAGGTTAGGGTTTGTTAGTGAGACCGAGAGTTAATCTAGCTTCCTGAGTGAACCTTAGTTGTGTCATCCTTAGGAACCGATGTCGTGAGATTCTACAATCCATTCTCTTATTATACCTTCAATAGGATTCTTACCTAGGTAGACGTTTTCCCATTGATAAATCTTATTTTCACAGTGTCGTCTAGTTTCTTAATTTAAGTCTTTTAAGTTAATTTAAGTTAGGTTAAGTAGTTAATAATTAAAAATCATTTAAAATATTATTCTTATGTGAGTCTTACTTAGGGTTAAGTATTAAATACGTTTTCACGTGTCCTTGTGTTCGAAACTCGGACTTCCTTAGTGCTATACTATTAGTGATCGGTACACTTGCCGGTTTTTTGTGGTCTCTTTAGGATTTTCGTTTAATAAATTTAAATCTTAGTTGTGAGAGCATCATTATACACGCATCAGGTTTGGTGATAATGTCAGTTATGATTTGTGTTTCTAGTGTGGTGTTAATGGAAGATTTCCGCACAAAGCAACTCACGATAGAATCGATGATGTCAACACAATATAATGTGTCATCGTGATGTTGCGGATGTTGCATAGATTTTCCTATGTCAAAAGTGATATCCTTGTCATTGACCATGCGAGTGAGTTTGCCGGTGCAAACATCAATAATAGCATTTGCAGTTTCTAAAAAGGGTATTCCTAAGATCAGAGGTACACTTTTATCTTCCTCTATGTCTAGAATTACAAAATCTACTGGTAAAACAAATTGGTCAATTTTGACAAGCATGTTTTCTTCAATGCCCCGAGGGTATTTAACGGATCAGTCAGCTAACTGAAGGCTTATGCAGGTGGGCTTTGGTTCTCATATCCCTAGTTTTGCAAAAACCGCATAAGACATTAAGTTAACACTAGCTCCTAGGTCGGCCAGGACATTGCTAACAGACAAATTAACTATGAGACAAGGGATATTTAAAGCTCCCTGGATTGGTGATTTTCGGTGGCAGCTTATTTTGGAGGACTGCTGAGCATTCTCTACTCAAGGTGACATGCGATAGTTCCTCTAGCTTCCTCTTGTTAGTCAGCACTTCTTTGAGAATCTTTGCATATTTCGGCATCTGAGCAATGGCTTCGACGAAAGGAATATTGATGTGGAGTTGTTTGACGAGTTCTAAAAACTTACCATACCGAGCTTCCAATCTTTCATGTTTCAGCCGTCCACGGTATCGAATAGGTGGAACATAAGTTCGGAATGGTTCCTTAGGTTGTACGGTGCCTGTTGGAACTAGTATCTCTTGTGTTTTGTCAGGGACTTCCTTCTTCATAACTAGTTCTGAGGTTAGTGAGGCAACAGTGGTTGTGCCGCTTCCTAATTTAACAAAATTGGTTGTTGCATTAGGATTTGTGATTGTGTTGTTTGGAAGAGCACCAAGTGGTCTTTCAGACAATTGCCGGGCAATTTGTCTGATTTGAGTCTCTAGATTCTGCAACGATGTTTTTTGACTTTTCAGGTCAGCTTAATATTTTAACAAAACTCCGCTGATATCGACGGCTCTTGATTCGGCCTTCGTTTCTGCTTCATTTGTCTTGGTCATGATTTGGATCAACATTTCCTCGATTTTGGAGTAGCTCGGATTCTGATGGTTACTGGAACATTGTTCTTCGAATTGTGGTTTTGGCTGGAAAGATTGATTCATTGGCCTTTTTATGAATCCAGGTAGGGTTTGAGTGTTACCTCCATCCTTCCAACTGAAATTCGGGTAGTTTCTCCAACTTGGATTGTTGTTGTTGCTGAAAGCGTTGTTTTAACAGGCGATGAAATCAACTTCTTCCATATCCATAATGAATTATTTGCAGTAAGTTGTTTTATGAGTTCCTCCATAGGTGTCACATGAGATTTTGGTTTTTGTTAGTTAGGCTTGAAGTTGTTCGAATTTTTATAGAAAAGGGCTTCAAGCTGTGCGGTGACAAGAGTATTGGAATCGACGTGGTGCATTCCTTTGTGTGTTGGTGTAGATCTTGGTGGATTATAAGTGAAACTCTTCTTTGTTTCCTACTCCTTGATTTCAAATGCTTCGTTAGGTGATTTGGATCCCAGGTCTCTATCGGAGACTTGGTCGATGGCCTGTTTGTTTTGACTGGATTGTGCATCAAATAAAATCTGTACTTGTACCATACGCTTAGTCCATGATGCGGGCATATTCTAAGAAGACTTTTGTATATCTCCCTGCTGCGTGTAACGATTCATCATCATCGGTCCGGAATACGGTAATGCTGGCTTAGTATTTGGCAGTTTTATCAGGCGGAAAGTAATTGAGGAGAAACTTTTCAAACATCAGGTCCCAGTTGGTGATGGAACCAGAAAGAAGAGATTCTATCCATTCTAAGGCTTGACCACTTAAAGAGAAAGGAAAGAGTTTGACTTTTGATCTGATCTTCTGAACAGTTTTGAATTTTATAGGTTCCGTAGATTCGTAGGAATCGAGATATATGAGAAAGAGGATCTTTGTCGATGAGCCATGAAATTGAACTGAATTTTCTACCAAATGGATGGTGCTTGACTTTATTTCGAAATGTTCGATGATATCGGGTGGAGCAACTCAATTGACATAGCCTTCGAGAGTTGGCTTGGCATACTGGCTCATGTTGGGTTCTTTGTTTTGTGCTTCCATCATTTCTTAGGTTAGATTTTCACCTTATTTCGTGGCGTTTACTGACTCGTTTTTGATTTTTTTGGCGGTTTCTGCAGTCCGTTTACGTGCTCGTCGACTAAAAAGTCGTTTCGGTTCAGAAATTGGAGAAACAAGCTCAGGTCCGAATGTATAGGACATACAAGGGATTAAATAAAATTTTAAACTATTTGAATAAAGGTTAGTTAAAGTTAAGCTAAAAGTTAGGCTAAGCCATTTTAAAAACTAAAGTAAAGGTCAGGCTAGCCTTAAAAAAATTCTAATATAATAGTTAATAAAAAGAAAATAGAATGAAAGTTAAAAAATTTGTACAATTATAAACAATTATTAAATTAAAACTTGGATCGTTCTTAGAAACGTATCGTGTCCCTGGCAACTGCGCCAAAAACTTGATGATGTATGCGCGTGCTAGTAAAATTATAATGGTAGGGGTTTTAACTTTCGCACAAGATCGTGTTTAAAAATTATAAAAGTGATTTCTACTAAGACTAAACACACACAAAATAGGCAAGTGTACCTATCGTATATGTAGAATAGTACTGGTAAGAACCAAGTATCGATCCGTGGACACTAATGTTTCCAATAATATATCTTCGTTTTAGTTTAATCGGAGAGTTTTAAATCATTTTGAGTTGATTTTTAAGCTTTTTATAAAACAGAAATACTTATATAATATATAGGTGACAAGAAGAGAAATTCTAAATGGGTAATTCAATTATATGAAGGTTACCATCTAAGGTTACCATTCTAAAAATATATGGTAGAATAGTCCATCATTACAAAGTGAACATATTCTATGACATAAAAGAAAGTAGCATGCGTATTTTCAAGTCCATTCTATGCTTAATATCATGCTACCACGAGAATGTCAATTTAAGTAGAAAAGTAGTTTGGTAAAGTAGAATGATTAGGATTGACTTCGATTTCTCAAATACCAATCCTAACAACTTCGAGTGGTTGTAGTTAACTCACACAACCTCCCCTTGGTTGATATGATTAGGTTATAGTTACACATTCCATTAACATATGATTTCTTTAACTAGCATGATAATCTAAGCAATCGTGTTAACAATGTTATTTTAGAATTATCAAAACTAGAGAAATAGATTATAACTTATATCTCATCATTTCTAAATACAACATAAGGATCCATGTTTTATCTTGAATAAGTTATCAAGGTATTCTTTTTACCATTTCTAGTCTCCAAGAACATGAGTGAACATGAATGATTTTTAGTCATCAACCATGATATATTGAGTTAAAGTGATAAAACATTTCTTCATCAAAGGATAATTGTAAAATAACCATGTATTTTACCAAACTAAATCACATGTTAAACATAATCATCTAGTAAAACAAAGCTTCTTCATAGATTTTAGATGGTAGCTAGAGTTTAGCTCATAATGAGCATGGTTATGAACATCAAAAGAGATGACGATAACAAACACATGCTCAAACTAGAATATTCTAACCAAATGTTGGATGAATCTTCCCTCTTCAATGGTTATGGATGATGATGATGGATGATGGTAACCTCCAAGTCTTCGAACTATTCACAAGATCTTCATTATGTGCGTAATGTGAGTGTTTTTATAAGATAAACCCATATGGAACTTTTCTTCAAGCACATTTGATCATTGCATCATGCTCTTCTATTTATAGGCAGTCTGGAAAGGCAGGCACGACCCCGTGCTTCATGAGGCACGCCCCCGTGTCCAGCTGTCCTCTCGCATTAAATGCTATGTCATATCGTACATGCTGACTCACCACGGGGTCGTGCTTCCCGAGGCACGACCTTGTGCTTTTGGTGATCTATTATATTTCTTTTGTCTTTTATGAAAGGTGGCCATGGCCCCATGCCTTCAGAGGCACGGCTCCATGCTTTTGTATCCAGTACTTTGTCTTTTCTTGCAAATTTTTTTTTTTTTTTTTTTTTTGCATCTAAAGGCAGGGGGCGTGTTTAGGTGTTTTCTTGGGTTTTATTTCGTTTTTGAACTATAGTATTTGATAGAAGTTGCAGTTTTTAAAGATTATTTTATGCTAAAAAGATGTATAATTTTATATACATCATTAAGCACCAAAATATCTCCAAATAAATGTAATATCGGAAATTATATTAGAATAAATAACCACTAATGTTTATAAATTCTATTTATAGGAAAACATGGGCCTAAAGAACAAAATGAGCTGGTATACGAAGAAAAACATAGAAAAACAGTGAAAACACACTCAACACACCTCATGGTAAATCAAGGTATAGCCATGCCTAGAACATGAGAATAAAAGGACAAAATTTAAGAAGACATAACATGGCCACGTTTACCAAAACACGGCCCATGTTAAAAGTACAAGAGGAAATGACCAAATAGAAGATTCCGAAGCTATTCATGGCCATGTTTTACCAAAACACACCCTATGTTGAATGTACAGGATAAAAAGACAAATTTGGACTCTTCCTAAAAGTCACCATTGCCGTGCCGAACTCACAACGCATGTTCACCTATGTTGTATGATCTGACAACGAGCATTTATTACAACATGACAAATAAGTCACCATGGTCGTGTTTTTCTAAACACGGGCGTCGTTTTTTGCTAAGCATAGCCGTGTTTTGCAGCACTGATCAACCTTTAATTTGAATGCTCGTCCACCACATTCAATTGACTTGGAGGAGCAATCAATACACTCCACCCATTCATTTTCACCACCATTAATCAGGGAATTATCCTATCCATCAAACCCTTGAAGATTAAGGAGATTAAGCTCTTGGAATAAGTCGTCTGCATCAAAGATTAGTCATCCAGATTGGTTAGATTGTTCTAATTTGATAATGTTTGTATATATTCCTTTGATGTATAACATTATGTCTACTATTGGCTGAATTTTCATAGTGTATAACATTATGTATAACATCTTGGTTTATAATGAATCTTAATTGAAGTTTAATAATATTGGTTAACAGTTTTAAAGTAAAGGTTATGTTGTAATCATCACTTGATGAGGAATGTTAAAAATACTCTTAAAATATACCCCAAATGTCAAACTTGAGATAATCCGAGGAATTGCTAGTCTTGTTAGGCCTTGGTTAACCTTAAAAGAGACGCCAAGTACCGAGCTTGATGATAAGCCAGGGAATTGCCATTCTTGTAACGACTTGTTGGAGAAAAAAAACATAAACCCTAATATTGACATGGACCAAATGAAGTATCAGTAGTAATTGATCATCTTAAAATGGGAATGATTGGCAATTCTGTGGAAACGGAATGTCGACATTCGTCTAGTAAAATCGGTTAATTACTTGTTAAGTGAGTGTGCATCATAACCTATTTTAAACAACTCTTTTGGGGTTATTACATGAGTTACAATATTAGTACTACGAAAACTTCGCCCAAACAGGCTAGGCGAAGTTGTCTTAACCTCACTCAATACCCAAGTTCGCTAAACTACAAGATAAACCAAACCAATTCAACAAGAACAAAGTAACGATTACAGAAACTAATAAACACGAGATACTGAACTACTGGCATCATGCACCAACAGACTCCCCCTTGGCAGTAGCTTCATATCTCTAACATCTTTCTCCTGTCTTGTAATCCAAAAATCACGTACCCACCGACTTCAAGCATGAACGCCTTGTCTCACACAAACAGAGACCACCCTCTGGTACTTCTTTGCTTCATCTTTCCACGCAGGAATATAGAAAATATTCTAATTATATAGTACCTGCAAATCAGCTTGAGACAAGTTAACCAAGTGCATTGGATCATACACTCTCAGGATATCCTATTCATCTTCATCTTCCATCACGGCTTCAGCAGTTTGGCAGTCAACAAACCACCACTTGAGATCCTTCAACACATCCTTGGGCATTAGCTTCATCGGAACTTCTTTCAAACACCGGATTGGCTTATATTTCATTACCATCCAGGGCTTACCATCAGCCTGCATACCACGTTCTTTATCTTCCACTAACTTCCCTTTCTAAGGCTTCAACAACTCAAACTTTTTCTCCTTAATACTTTCCTTCCACACAATCTTTCCAACCCATCTTGCAAAATTATCATCACTTCTATTTATTAATCTCAAGCGAGCCAAATCTTTTACCTCGCACTCAGGCAAGGTGTTGAGCGATCTCAATGCCTTCTTAAAATACTGTACCCCATCATATCGCTTTATCACAAACAATTTTAGCTGTTCATCATACACCCAGCAGATAATACCTTTCTTTGATTCGGCATAGCCCTTTATATTGTAACTTTTCTTGAACATTGTTGGTACCTCAGGCTTCTTTGTCTTAAAGAACCATTGAGCACAGCCTTCTTTCCATCTTGGCTGCTCTTCCCATTCAGAATCACCATTCACATTTTCATCTTGAGCCATTTTCACTTCATCAATACTTGGGATTTCGTGCTCAACATCATCATCAACTATCTCTCATTCCTTTAACTCATTTTCAATCTCTATATGTTCCCCGATTTTCTCAATCTCACTAAACGTCAACTCATCATCACCCAACTCATCGTCTTCATCTACAACCACGGTCTCATCACCTGCACTGCCCGACGGACCAGCAGACTCCCGCTGAGATGTGGAGGCTACAAGAGTTTGTTCAGTTCTTGGCAGCTCGCCACCTGCATCTTTCGATGCATTGGGATCATCGTCTTTGTCTTTCTCTTGTCTATTCTTTGTTCTCAGCTCATCACCTTTGCAACTAATCTCCCCCCGAGATGTTAAGAACTGTTTCAGCTGATCAAATAACTTACCATGCTCAATAAGCAGGGCAATCTGAAGTTGATTCTCTGCCACCAGATGATTAATAGCCTGAGTCTGAATAACATTTACCCGTGACTGTTCAGCAACCACCCTTTCAAGAGCCGCAATCCTCTCAGAATCAGGCAAATTTGGATCAAAATCAAATTTCATGTGAGAGGTATCCTGAGCATACGGTGGTGGAATTTCCAAGCTTACAGGAATATCAGATGTAGATTGAGTAGTAACTGGGGGTGGCATAGAGACAGATAACCCAACGGTCGCTACCAGCGTGGACCCAACAAATCTAGCAACCACCTCTGATGGAGTAAGGGTAGGAGATGGTAAAGAAACAATCCCCGGTGCTGAAAACTAGAAAGTAGTTGGAGGAATACCAAATGATAACGACACAATCATCAAAGGTACACTCGAGATCACTGGCAATGAAACTGTCGAAGAAGCAGGTAACATAGACATACCCGATAATGATGGTGGAGTAAAATGAACAACACTTGACCTTTATCCAGCCCTGGCCCGCTTTGATCAACGAGCAACACGATACAGCTCATCCTCAAAATCTGAGTCACTATCATCAGAGTCCTTCTTTCGTTTTCCATGAATTCTCTCTTGTGCAACCAGAACACGGTGTGCCTACACGGCGTCATCAGTGGAAGAATCAGATAAGGTTTCCTCTGAATCCTCCACGGAAGCAATAGACGATCCCACGGATGGATCAACTATGGAAGCAGGCATAACAGTAACTTCACCCATCGAGACTTGAACTTCAGCTTCCGGATCAACCCTTTCTATATCAAAGAAACATTGCCCTACAAAGGCAATCTCAAGATCAACTTGTTCTTCAGGAGCTGCAACAGGGTCAGCAGGAGGTGCTTGTTGTACCACGTGTGGTGGTTGAACCACAGGAGGTGGTTGAGGAATGTCAGCCTGTTGCGGAGCCGGATCATTGAACTCATCCCCTTGTGGAGCACCATAAGCAGGGTTTACAAGATACCTGAATAGAGTAGTGTGTCTCGGACTAAGTTCAGGCTTGCTACGAGCACTAGAGGACCTGCATTGTGCAAAAATTCTTTTGTTGACGCTTTCCACATAAGAGATAGGACGACGTTGAGGCAGGTTGGGAGCAACGTGATTCAGAATCATCTGTAAGAATCTTGGGTACATTAAAAACCTTTCCCGTGCCAATGCTCGCCTCTGACGATCAATCTCATAAAATACCATCAGACTGAAACTATAAGGCTTGTTGTAAGTCAATGCAGCCATTGCAGATTGCATCGTCGCACCCATACCATCTGTCCCAGCTTTACGACCAGACATGCACACAATCATCACATGCATCAAGAATCGCCACTGATCTAACAGAACCCCCTTACGTCTCTGAGAATCCCCCAACGGACCCCAGTACCCCATACGAACAAACGCACCATTTATGAAAGTAGTCGGAAAGTCCGTGGGATCTTGAGTTGTTTCATCTTCGAACTGCAAGGCTTCTCTAATCTGATCAACTGAAAACTACACCACGTGATTGTTCATAGTAGCACGCACCACTGGTGGGTCAACTCGACAATCATACTCGACCGTATTCCAGAAGTCTTCAATGTTTGGAAGGGATATCGGGAGAGTAGTTGTGATAGCATGGAAAATACATGAACGGATGAGAAACGAGATGATCTCTCTAAAATCCTCAGTTCCACGGCTATCCGGATCCAAGGTGATGTACATGTTATGACCCCGAAAGAACTGTCTCTTATCACCTCCTCCTTCATCACCACCAGTGCCACCAGCACCAGCCACAGCAGCCATATCTACAAAACAAACGAGCTAAGTCAGATCTTTGCATCAACAGGTTTTAGCTTCGCTGTTTACCAGTAGCGAAGTTATGATGTAGCGAAGTTGTTAACTTCGCTGGGTAATGAACTTTGCTGGATGTGAAGATTTCTAACACAGAGCGTACCAGGGTCACAATACCCAAGCGAAGTGGCTATTTATTGGACAGATCAGTTTTAGAAGAAAAGGTTTAAAAATTAGCGAAGTTAGGTTTAACTTCGCTAAGGCCTAACTTCGCTCCTGTCCAACGAAGAAATCTGAGCACTTGTTTTATCAAAGAATTCAGTGAGATCTGAAGGTAAACAAAGGTAGGTACATAAGCGATTAAGAATATGGATACCCAGTTATCATTAAAACAGCCTTCAATCGATCATACCAAGTGTCGATAGGGTTTGTTAAAAAGACGAGTTCAAAACTGTGCATTGTGGACCAGGTTAACAAACGTAAAATAAGAATTATGTGACACAATGATGCGACGAACCTTTAACGCTGACGAAAAACAGATTATAACGATGTTTGATTCAAGTGAATAAGTTCGCCAAGGGTTTATTGAAAGAAAGTTTGACCAATTTTGACCACCGTGCCGCTTAAATAGTTTTGGAAAACCCCGGGGGCGAAGTTAGGGTAACTTCGCCCTTTTAAGCAACATCGCCCCTTTAGTCAACTTTGCTTGAAGTCAACATCGCTTAAAATCAACTTCACGTAAAGCCAAGTTAAATAAAATTAAGGAAAATCGATCAAAAACAAGTAACCAAGTGTTTATGAAAGCAAACCATAAGACAAAACACATAACAAAAGTTAAATAAAAGAACGGGATCAAATTTCAGTCTTGACGAAACCCTGCATGTTTTTAGAAAAGATCCGAACAGGAATCATACTGATTAAGAGGCTGTCACACAGATCCATGTTCAGCGGTATTATGACATAGAGAAACAGGTTGTAGGCAGGTATAAAACTTAGTATGGTTTTCATTGCTTCTGTGATACAGATTAGGTTCAATTAAGCTCAAAATTTAGATGGATATCACATGAGAGATTGTGATGCCTCCTATCTATTCTCAAGGCGTATTTTGCTTTCTCCAGGTCACCCCGAATTGACTTCGACCCGTAGTGTCTGATCATACAATATGCACATGTCAAATTCTCAGATTCGTCTTTACTAATTCTCTTATACTTTGAATTATGCTTTCTTGCCTCTTTCTTGATACTTGTAAACAGATAATCTTCATAAGGCTTAACGATAATAATAAGTTTTTTTTTGTACAATAATACAACTGCAAGTCCCGAATCTGGATCACTGCAGAAAACATAACACTATCTTTGCGGGGATCAATACACTCACGGGCTCGTGTATGACTAGGTAATCACTTTTCTGCCTATCATTCAGAGAGATATATATGGAGACATGCACAGCTCAAAATGTCTCTCCACAGTAAATCGAGTAGATTTAGTTTGTATCAGTTTCACTTTTACGCACCATAGAAAGCTACCATAACATACAATGACTGTTCTAGAGTCTTTTAGGCCTAATTACTTCACCAGTTAGGCACACAAAATCAGCTTATCTATCACTTTCCAAGGTTGGATCAATTTTCATTTTTAACACCAATATTGAAACTTCTTGCGAAGTTATAGACTGAAAAATAATATCATTTCCCTAAAAAAATTTTAAATTCAGACGCCCCGATCAAGTCAAAGTCTTTAGGTAAACGGCTATCCTGAAGATCCAGTGGATCAGTGGGACCAACCACGTATAAATATGTGTCCCTCCGACTAAGTATAATCGACTAATTTTCAGCGAAAGAATAAAAACCCATCATAAACCGCCCCGGTCGCTTTCAGTATCTGGCTAATGGCTATCCTTATAGTCTACAAGTAGATTTAAGAACCAAACATATTCATGGAATATGTCCATCAAACTTGAGCAACCGGCATAGTTTTAAGCGATAGTGATGTTTTTTTTTAAGAAAACAAAAAGAAAAACAAGGTTACTCGGGATTGATCATCCCATTAAGCTCAACAAGGTTTTGAAAACGGGATCGGTCAAACGCTTTTGTAAAAAGATCGGCAAAATTATCCAGTGAATCAACCTTTTCAAGCACAATTAACTTCTTCTCAACACAATCCCGTATAAAATGATGACGAATGTCAATATGTTTAGTTTTACTATGTTTAACGGGATTGTTAGTTACTGAGATAGCAGCAGTGTTATCAATGCAAATAGGAGTTTGAGTGAAATTTAGACCATAATCGCGCATTTGTTGTTGTATCCATAAAACCTGGGAGCAGCAGTTCGATGCTGCCATGTATTCTACCTCGCAGGGGGATATGGCTACAGAGGTTTGCTTCTTCCACTGCCACGACACCAGTGTTCCTCCGAGAAACTGACATCCACCGGTTGTGGACTTCCTATTCTGATTGCAACCTCAATAGTCAGATTCGGTGTATGCTACCAAATCCAGTTCTCCTCCTTTCGAGTACCAGAGACCCAACTTGGGCTTTCCTTTAAGATATCGCAAGATCCTCTTCACTCCCTTCATGTTCGATTCCTTCGGGTTTGCCTGAAAACGAGCACAAAGACAAACCGAAAACATAATATCAGGTCTAGACGCAGTTATATACATTAAAGAACCTATGATTGCCCGATATTGAGTGGGATCCACATCTTTATCACTGTCGGAATCAGCTCCCAGTTTGTGGTTGACGCAGATTGGAGTGTCAAACGGGGTACTATCATCTATCTTCAAGCGCTTAAGCACATCATGGACATTCTTAGTTTGATGAATGAACATAGCATCTTTTTTCTAATCTACCTGTAATCCCAAAAAGAAAGTTAATTCGCCCATGGCGCTCATCTCAAACATTTTCTTCATGACTGCTTCAAACTCCTGACACATAGAGACTCGTGAGGCAACAAAGATAATATCGTCCACATAGACCTAGACGAGAAGAAAATCACCCCCTTTCCTTTTTACAAACAAAGTACTGTCGATCTTCCCCCTCTCAAACCCATTCTCTAGCAAGTAATCTGACAAAGTTGCATACCAGGCTCGAGGTGCCTGATGTAGGCCATATAATGCTTTGCTCAGTTTGTACACATGATTAGGAAAATCTGGGTCAGGGAAGCCCGGAGGTTGTTCGACATATACCACCTCATCGACCTTTCCATTAAGAAACGCACTCTTCACATCCAACTGGAACACTTTCATCTCTTTGTGTGCAGCAAATGCCAGAAACAGTCGAATTGCCTCCAATCTTGCCAGGGGGAGCAAACACTTCGTTGTAATCGACTCCTTCCTGTTGATTAAACCCTTTGACTACCAATCTTGCCTTGTTGCGAATGATTACTCCCTTCTCATCTCTCTTACATTTGAATACCCACTTTGTACCGATAGTGTTCACATCTTGTGGTTTTTCGACTAACTGTCATACTTCCATCGTTTCAAACTGAGCCAGCTCTTCCTGCATGGCTTCAACCCACGAGCTATCCTTCAGCGCCATTTGATAATTCTTTGGTTCTATCTGACTGATGAAGCAGGCGTACAAGCATTCATTTATAATACCAGTGTCTTTAATTCTTGCATACACACATGTGTTTTCATCCAAACTTCTTCTAGTACGTACACCATCAGAAGAATTACCGATCACATTTTCTAAAGGATGATTCTTGTGAATTTTGGTAGTTTGTACAGGACCAACTTTCAGATTATTCTCAAGATTTGAAGAGAGTTAATGTGAGTGGTGCGGAGTGTGGAATGGATTGTAGAATTCATCTTCATTCGAGACAGCTGGAGTCTCAACCGCACTTGACGTGCTAGGTCGATTTTCATTATATTGAGGACGTTGCACAATGTCCTCCTCTTCATCAAACAGCATCTGAGTGGCCATCTTTTCATCTATGTCTAAAAAATCCAAGTAAGGCATATTAAAAGATTTGAAAAGCTTATCATAGTCGAAAGTCTCTGCTGGTCCCATGCTAGGTCTTGGTGATGTGTAGCTCGTAATGTCAGTGTTACAGACCACCTCAACCTTGCTGTTTAGTAAATTAAAGACTCTTCGGTTGGGTGTCCCAACCACATAGCCACCTAGGATACCTTCGTCGGCTTTCTCACCAAATTTAGAGAGTCTTTAATATCGAACACGGAGACCCGAAAGGTTCAAGACCTTTCAGATTTGGCTTTCTACCATGCATAAGTTCATAGCAGGTTTTATTTAATCTTTTAACAGTAAAGACACGGATAAGGATATAACAGGCTGTAGCAACAGCCTCAGCCCAGAACACCACGAGAAGTTTAGCGTCTGCCAGCACGGTCCTGGCACCCTCGATTAGAGTTCCCTCTTCCTTTCAGCGACTCCATTTTGTTGCGGAGTATATGGGGCGCTGTACTGATGTTCTATCCCTTTCTGCAAACAAAACATCTCCATTTGGGAGTTCTTGAACTCCGTTCCATTGTCAATTCTGATGAACTTTACTTTTCTCCCAACAATATTTTCCACTTTGGTAATCAAGTTAATTACCAGCTAAACCGTTTCATCTTTAGCCTTCAGAAAATAAACCTATGAGTACCAAGACTAATCGTCAATTACTACCAAACAATACGACGTTCCTCCTAGACTCTTGACATTTACTGGACCAAAAAGATCCATGTGGAGCAAATCCAAAGTGCTGACAATAGAGTTGACTTTCTTGGAGTGGTGTGGCTTCATGTGCTGTTTTCCTTTTTTGCATGATAAACATTGGTCTTCAAAGTTGAAGTTCTTTAGAGGAACCCCAAGTACCAGCCCATCCTTGACAATGTAGTTCATCTTACGAAGACGAATATGACCCATTCTTCAATGCCACAGCTCTGACTCAGACTCTGTAGCCTTTGACAGAAGACATGACTCTTCCGTCGCCATCTCGGTTGACTGCATGTTCATTACATATGTGTCTTTTCTCTTGGAGCCTTCATCACAATCCAGGTTTCAGGAATCTTGAAACCAGGATAAAGCACGAGTGCCTCTTCTTTTGTAAAATGCACGGTGTATTCTTTGTCACAAATCTGAGAGACACTCAAAAGATTGTGCTTTAGCTCTTCCAAAAAATTTACTTTCTCCAACTTGATCCTTCAATTAGCAACAGTACCAACACCAGTAATTCTTCCTCCACTTTCTCCTGCAAAACAAACTCTTCCTCCTTGTATGATTTTCCAATCACGTAACAATTTCTTGTTACCAGTCATGTTTCGGGAACAACCACTGTCAACAACCCACATGTTGTTTACAGCCCTGCTCGACTGTTCCTGCACAATTAAAGAAATGGATTAAAAACGGGGGACCCAAGACCTTCCGGTCTTGGGTTGATCAAACCTGTTATCCGGCATCCAGTACCTTGGTTGCCCAAAGTTCTTTTGAGGGAAGTTTCCATATGACCTGAAGCAAAAATTTCTAGATGACTGGCTATGAGGCCATCCAAACCTTCTTGAATTTCTAGCATTAGAGGAATTATAATTGTTGGTTCGGTGGTTCACTAGGAAGAAACGAGACTGGTTTCTTTGAAATCTTGGATTTGTCCAACGATTGTTAGATGTGTTAGCATTCTTACCAGCTTCATAATTAGTATTCGTTTTATTCTCAGTTTCAGTTGGCCTCATATTTGAATACCCACTTTGTACCGATAGCGTTCACATCTTGTGGTTTTTCTACTAACTGTCATACTTCCATCGTTTCAAACTGAGCCAGTTCTTCCTGCATGGCTTCAACCCACGAGCTATCCTTCAGTGCCATTTGATAATTCTTTGGTTCTATCTGACTGATGAAGCAGGCGTACAAGCATTCATTTATAATTCTAGTGTCTTTAAAGCTTGTATACACACAAGTGTTTTCATCCAAATTCTAGTGTCTTTAAAGCTTGTATACACACAAGTGTTTTCATCCAAACTTCTTCTAGTACGTACACCATCAGAAGGATTACCGATCACATTTTCTAAAGGATGATTCTTGTGAATTTTGGTAGTTTTACAGGACCAACTTCTTGATTATTCTCAAGATTTGAAGAGAGTTAATGTGAGTGGTGCGGAGTGTGGAATGGATTGTAGAATTCATCTTCATTCGAGACAGCTGGAGTTTCAACCGCACTTGACGTGCTAGGTCATTTTCATTATATTAGGGACGTTGCACAATGTCCTCCTCTTCATCAAACAGCATCTGAGTGGCCATCTTTTCATCTATGTCTGCAAAATCCAAGTAAGGCATATTAAATGATTTGAAAAGCTTATCATGGTCGAAAGCCTCTGCTGGTCCCATGCTAGGTCTTGGTGATGCGTAACTCGTAATGTCAGTGTTAAAGACCACCTCAACCTTGCTGTTTAGTAAATTAAAGACTCTTCAGTTGGGTGTCACAACCACATAGCCAACTAGGATACCTTCGTCGGCTTTATCACCAAATCTAAAGTTAGTCTTTAATATCGAACACGGAGACCCGAAAGGTTCAAGACCTTTCAGATTTGGCTTTCTACCATGCATAAGTTCATAGCAGGTTTTATTTAATCTTTTAACAGTAAAGACACGGTTAAGGATATAACAGGCTGTAGCAACAGCCTCAGCCCAGAACACCACGGGAAGTTTAGCATCTGCCAGCATGGTCCTGGCACCCTCGATTAGAGTTCCCTCTTCCTTTCAGCGACTCCATTTTGTTGCGGAGTATATGGGGCGCTGTACTGATGTTCTATCCCTTCTGCAAACAAAACATCTCCATTTGGGAGTTCTTGAACTCCGTTCCATTGTCACTTCTGATGAACTTTACTTTTCTCCCAACAATATTTTCCACTTTGGTAATCAAGTTAATTACCAGCTGAACCGTTTCATCTTTAGCCTTCAGAAAATAAACCTATGAGTACCAAGACTAATCGTCAGTTACTACCAAACAATACGACGTTCCTCCTAGACTCTTGACATTTACTGGACCAAAAAGATCCATGTGGAGCAAATCCAAAGTGCTGACAATAGAGTTGACTTTCTTGGAGTGGTGTGGCTTCATGTGCTGTTTTCCTTTTTTGCATGATAAACATTGGTCTTCAAAGTTGAAGTTCTTTAGAGGAACCCCAAGTACCAGCCCCTCCTTGACAATGTAGTTCATCTTAGGAAGACGAATATGACCCATTCTTCAATGCCACCTCTGACTCAGACTCTGTAGCCTTTGACAGAAGACATGACTCTTCCGTCGCCATCTCGGTTGACTGCATGTTCATTACATATGTGTTCTTTTCTCTTAAAGCCTTCATCACAATCCAGGTTTCAGGAATCTTGAAACCAGGATAAAGCACGAGTGCCTCTTCTTTTGTAAAATGCACGGTGTATTCTTTGTCACAAATCTGAGAGACACTCAAAAGATTGTGCTTTAGCTCTTCCAAAAAATTTACTTTCTCCAACTTGATCCTTCAATTAGCAACAGTACCAACACCAGTAATTCTTCCTCCACTTTCTCCTGCAAAACAAACTCTTCCTCCTTGTATGATTTTCCAATCACGTAACAATTTCTTGTTACCAGTCATGTTTCGGGAACAACCACTGTCAACAACCCACATGTTGTTTACAGCCCTGCTCGACTGTTCCTGCACAATTAAAGAAATGGATTAAAAACGGGGGACCCAAGACCTTCCGGTCTTGGGTTGATCAAACCTGTTATCCGGCATCCAGTACCTTGGTTGCCCAAAGTTCTTTTGAGGGAAGTTTCCATATGACCTGAAGCAAAAATTTCTAGATGACTGGCTATGAGGCCATCCAAACCTTCTTGAATTTCTAGCATTAGAGGAATTATAATTGTTGGTTCGGTGGTTCACTAAGAAGAAACGAGACTGGTTTCTTTGAAATCTTGGATTTGTCCAACGATTGTTAGATGTGTTAGCATTCTTACCAGCTTCATAATTAGTATTCGTTTTATTCTCAGTTTCAGTTGGCCTCATATTTGAATACCCACTTTGTACCGATAGCGTTCACATCTTGTGGTTTTTCGACTAACTGTCATACTTCCATCGTTTCAAACTGAGCCAGTTCTTCCTGCATGGCTTCAACCCACGAGCTATCCTTCAGTGCCATTTGATAATTCTTTGGTTCTATCTGACTGATGAAGCAGGCGTACAAGCATTCATTTATAATTCCAGTGTCTTTAATGCTTGTATACACACATGTGTTTTCATCCAAACTTCTTCTAGTACGTACACCATCAGAAGGATTACCGATCACATTTTCTAAAGGATGATTCTTGTGAATTTTGGTAGTTTTACAGGACCAACTTCTAGATTATTCTCAAGATTTGAAGAGAGTTAATGTGAGTGGTGCGGAGTGTGGAATGGATTGTAGAATTCATCTTCATTCGAGACAGTTGGAGTTTCAACCGCACTTGACGTGCTAGGTCGATTTTCATTATATTGGGGATGTTGCACAATGTCCTCCTCTTCATCAAACAGCATCTGAGTGGCCATCTTTTCATCTATGTCTGCAATATCCAAGTAAGGCATATTAAAAGATTTGAAAAGCTTATCATAGTCGAAAGCCTCTGCTGGTCCCATGCTAGGTCTTGGTGATGTGTAACTCGTAATGCCAGTGTTACAAACCACCTCAAACTTGCTGTTTAGTAAATTAAAGACTCTTCGGTTGGGTGTCCCAACCACATAGCCAACTAGGATACCTTCGTCGGCTTTCTCACCAAATTTAGAGTTAGTCTTTAATATCGAACACAGAGAACCGAAAGGTTCAAGACCTTTCAGATTTGGCTTTCTACCATGCATAAGTTCATAGCAGGTTTTATTTAATCTTTTAACAGTAAAGACACGGTTAAGGATATAACAGGCTGTAGCAACAGCCTCAGCCCAGAACACCACGGGAAGTTTAGCATCTGCCAGCATGGTCCTGGCATCCTCGATTAGAGTTCCCTCTTCCTTTCAGCGACTCCATTTTGTTGCGGAGTATATGGGGCGCTGTACTGATGTTCTATCCCTTTCTGCAAACAAAACATCTCCATTTGGGAGTTCTTGAACTCCGTTCCATTGTCACTTCTGATGAACTTTACTTTTCTCCCAACAATATTTTCCACTTTGATAATCAAGTTAATTACCAGCTAAACCGTTTCATCTTTAGCCTTCAGAAAATAAACCTATGAGTACCAAGACCAATCGTCAGTTACTACCAAACAATACGACGTTCCTCCTAGACTCTTGACAGTTACTGGACCAAAAAGATCCATGTGGAGCAAATCCAAAGTGCTGACAATAGAGTTGACTTTCTTGGAGTGGTGTGGCTTCATGTGTTGTTTTCCTTTTTTGCATGATAAACATTGGTCTTCAAAGTTGAAGTTCTTTAGAGAAACCCCAAGTACCAGCCCATCCTTGACAATGTAGTTCATCTTACGAAGACGAATATGACCCATTCTTCAATGCCACAGCTCTGACTCAGACTCTGTAGCCTTTGACAGAAGACATGACTCTTCCGTCGCCATCTCGGTTGAATGCATGTTCATTACATATGTGTTCTTTTCTCTTGGAGCCTTCATCACAATCCAGGTTTCAGGAATCTTGAAACCAGGATAAAGCACGAGTGCCTCTTCTTTTGTAAAATGCACGGTGTATTCTTTGTCACAAATCTGAGAGACACTCAAAAGATTGTGCTTTAGCTCTTCCAAAAAATTTACTTTCTCCAACTTGATCCTTCAATTAGCAATAGTACCAACACCAGTAATTCTTCCTCCACTTTCTCCTGCAAAACAAACTCTTCCTCCTTGTATGATTTTCCAATCACGTAACAATTTCTTGTTACCAGTCATGTTTCGGGAACAACCACTGTCAACAACCCACATGTTGTTTACAGCCCTGCTCGACTGTTCCTGCACAATTAAAGAAATGGATTAAAAACGGGGGACCCAAGACCTTCCGGTCTTGGGTTGATCAAACCTGTTATCCGGCATCCAGTACCTTGGTTGCCCAAAGTTCTTTTGAGGGAAGTTTCCATATGACCTGAAGCGAAAATTTCTAGATGACTGGCTATGAGGCCATCCATACCTTCTTGAATTTCTAGCATTAGAGGAATTATAATTGTTGGTTCGGTGGTTCACTAGGAAGAAACGAGACTGGTTTCTTTGAAATCTTGGATTTGTCCAACGATTGTTAGATGTGTTAGCATTCTTACCAGCTTCATAATTAGTATTCGTTTTATTCTCAGTTTCAGTTGGCCTCATATTTGAATACCCACTTTGTACCGATAGCGTTCACATCTTGTGGTTTTTTGACTAACTGTCATACTTCCATCGTTTCAAACTGAGCCAGTTCTTCCTGCATGGCTTCAACCCACGAGCTATCCTTCAGTGCCATTCGATAATTCTTTGGTTCTATCTGACTAATGAAGCAGGCGTATAAGCATTCATTTATAATACCAGTGTCTTTAATGCTTGCATACACACATGTGTTTTCATCCAAACTTCTTCTAGTATGTACACCATCAGAAGGATTACCGATCACATTTTCTAAAGGATGATTCTTGTGAATTTTGGTAGTTTGTACAGGACCAACTTCCAGATTATTCTCAAGATTTGAAGAGAGTTAATGTGAGTGGTGCGGAGTGTGGAATGGACTGTAGAATTCATCTTCATTCGAGACAACTGGAGTTTCAACCGCACTTGACGTGATAGGTTGATTTTCATTATATTGGGGACGTTGCACAAGGTCCTCCTCTTCATCAAACAGCATCTGAGTTGCCATCTTTTCATCTATGTCTGCAAAATCCAAGTAAGGCATATTAAAAGATTTTAAAAGCTTATCATGGTCGAAAGCCTCTGCTGGTCCCATGCTAGGTCTTGTTGATGTGTAACTCGTAATGTCAGTGTAACAGACCACCTCAACCTTGCTGTTTAATAAACTAAAGACTCTTCGGTAGGGTGTCCCAACCACATTGCCAACTAGGATACCTTCATCGGCTTTCTCACCAAATTTAGAGTTAGTCTTTAATATCAAACACGGAGACCCGAAAGGTTCAAAAACTTTCAGATTTGGCTTTCTACCATGCATAAGTTCATAACAGGTTTTATTTAATCTTTTAACAGTAAAGACATGGTTAAGGATATAACGAGCTGTAGCAACAGCCTTAGCCCAGAACACCACGGGAAGTTTACCATCTGCCAGCATGGTCCTGGCACCCTCGATTAGAGTTCCCTCTTCCTTTCAGCGACTCCATTTTGTTGCGGAGTATATGGGGCGCTGTACTGATGTTCTATCCCTTTCTGCAAACAAAACATCTCCATTTTGGAGTTCTTGAACTCCGTTCCATTGTCACTTCTGATGAACTTTACTTTTCTCCCAACAATATTTTCCACTTTGGTAATCAAGTTAATTATCAGCTGAACCGTTTCATCTTTAGCCTTCAGAAAATAAACCCATGAGTATCAAGAGTAATCGTCAGTTACTACCAAACAATACGACGTTCCTCCTAGACTCTTGACATTTACTGGACCAAAAAGATCCATGTGGAGCAAATCCAAAGAGCTGACAATAGAGTTGACTTTCTTGGAGTGGTGTGGCTTCATGTGCTGTTTTCCTTTTTTGCATGATAAACATTGGTCTTCAAAGTTGAAGTTCTTTAGTGGAACCCCAAGTACCAGCCCATCCTTGACAATGTAGTTCATCTTACGAAGACGAATATGACCCATTCTTCGATGCCACAGCTCTGACTTAGACTCTGTAGCCTTTGACAGAAGACGTGACTCTTCCGTCGCCATCTCGGTTGACTGCATGTCCATTACATATGTGTTCTTTTCTCTTGGAGCCTTCATCACAATCCAGGTCTCAGGACTCTTGAAACTAGGATAAAGCATGAGTGCCTCTTCTTTTGTAAAATGCACGGTGTATTCTTTGTCACAAATCTGAGAGACTCAAAAGATTGTGCTTTAGCTCTTCCAAAAAATTTACTTTCTCCAACTTGATTCTTCAATTAGAAACAGTACCAATACCAGTAATTCTTCCTCCACTTTCTCCAGCAAAACAAACTCTTCCTCCTTGTACGATTTTCCAATCACGTAACAATTTCTTGTTACCAGTCATGTGTCGAAAACAACCACTGTCAACAACCCACATATTGTTTACAGCCCTGCTCGACTGTTCCTGCACAATTAAAGAAATGGATTAAAAATGGGGGACCCAAGACCTTCCGGTCTTGGGTTGATCAAACCTGTTATCCGGCATCCAGTACCTTGGTTGCCCAAAGTTCTTTTGAGGGAAGTTTCCATATGACCTGAAGGGAAAATTTCTAGATGACTGGCTATGAGGCCATCCAAACCTTCTTGAATTTCTAGCATTAGAGGAATTATAATTGTTGGTTCGGTGGTTCACTGGGAAGAAACGAGACTGGTTTCTTTGAAATCTTGGATTTGTCCAACGATTGTTAGATGTGTTAGCATTCTTACCAACTTCATAATTAGTATTCGTTTTATTCTCAGTTTCAGTTGGCCTCATATTTCTAGATTTTCTCTGTTTCAAATGACAATCTTTAACTAAGTGACCTATTCTGTTGCATCTAAAACAACTTTTGTTCGATCTATTTGTGTTCTTTTGAACATTTGTCTCAAAATTTGTTTTAGATGATGAGGTTGTATTACTATCAGTTTGCCTTACATACGGTGGAACAAATGGATTTAGGGAAGCTTTCTTTTCATAAAACTTATAGTCCTCCCCTCGTTTTAGTAACACGACCTCTTCTTTTATCTCACCTGATTCAGACGATTTGTCCGAATTTGACGAGACAGAACTTGTGATATTAGAACTTGTCTGACTCGCTTCACTCTCATTAATTTTAGTACATTTAGTAGAGACTTTGATTGGAACTGTCTGACTAATTTCAACATTCACGGAATGCTGATTGCTAGGATTGTAAGTATAGTTATGATTATATGGTGGTGGAACTTCTGTGAATACAATTCCCTCTTTTATAACTGGGGAACGTTGAACACTTATAATATGGTCCAGCATCGCAGAAGAATTTCTAAATTGTTCAATTTTCCTGTTCAGTTCCAACACTTTTACCTGGTAATCACCTATCTGTTTATCCTTTTCAGCTATTAGTTTGGTTTTTTCTTCTAACACTTCATAGCTAAGATCAATAACTTGTATTTTTTCAGCTAGGGTGGCTTTAAGGCTTCTGATGTCTTTTTCATTAGCTTTAATTTTTACTGAGTAGCTATTTTCTTTAGTTTTAGAATAGTGATGTTCTTCTTTTAATATTTTTAATTCAATGTCCAAACTAACAAACTGATCAGTTAACGCTTTCAATTGATCAGACAGTTTTTCACATTGTTCACACTGAGATTCAGAACATACCTCTGAGAGCTGATCGTTCACTTCTCCCATGTATGCTTGATCCTCCACCGTCTCTTTGTCTCATCTTCCAGTTTCGATATTTACCAGATTTGCTTGTTCGATCACCTCCTCAACTTGTATATTCCAGTTATACCCACCGTTCTGCTGAGATACCATAGCCTTGACTTCATTTCCACTTCCATTCTGTTGAGTAGGTTTGTTCTGACTTTGTTCAACTCTCTCATTTGTACACTCTTTAGCAAAGTGACTATTTTGTTGGCAGTTATAACAACGAACCTTTGACTTGTCGAACCCCGGTATTTCTCCAACAAACTTTCTACAAGTTTTCTTCATAAACCTATTCACCCTTCTTACTATCATTGCCATCTACCACTGTATATTCATTTCTTCCATGTCATCATTGTCTATCTGATCATAGTCCTCATCTAACATTGCAGGGTCAACAATTTTTCCTTTGATATAGTTCTCATAAGAGGCAACGAACGAAGCATATAGAGCAAATTGTTGTTCAGCTGATTTCACGCTCATAGGCATCTGTGAGTAATTCTTGCTAGAAGCACTGGCTGAGAAATTACCAGCTGAGGATTGAGACTTTGAGGAACTACTTCCACCTGCTACAAAACATACGTCACCGTCCATATCGAGTACCACATGACCGTCTTGAGTGGAGTTTGGTTCTCCCCCTGAGTAGTAGGCAGTCAATTCTGTTTTCGAACTTGAGTTTGGAGAGCCTTTAGCACCATACATTCCCGGATCCTGAACCTGATCAGTACGTGTCTCCTTTCGAACCATATTAAGTTCAAAATTACGTAACTTATTAACCACCTTCTCCAAGTCAAATTGTTCAAATTCTTTATCTTCTCTCATCAGAACTGTGTACATCTCCCATTTTGGTATGAGAGCTTCCAAAAGCTTTTCCACTATCTCTTCTTCCTTGTATTCAATGGAGTAATTATTCAACTCGGTCAATAGGTGATAATATCGTGTTATGATGTCATCGAGTGATTCATTTTTCAGATACTTGAATACAGAGAATTGAGTTTTCAGCAGCTTTGTTTTGGAGGTACGAATCCCAACGTTTCCTTCATAGTGATTTTCAAGTGCTTCCCATAACTCTCGAGCAGTTTTGTACTTCTTGAAAGTATGGAGAATTTCTTGAGGAAGTGCCATTGTAACGGCTGCATGTGCTTTACTTTCTGCTTCATACATTTTCTTTTCATCATCCTCCATCTTACTGTACTTCTTAATTTGTTCTCGACCTTCGAACTCAGTAGTCGGTGGAATGTATCCATCTTGAATGCAGACCCACATCTTTGCATCCTGATATTTCACATACTGTTCGAACCTATCTTTCAATGCAACGAAATCCGTACCATTAAGCAGTTTTGGAGCTTTTGTTGCTGAACCAGCTTCAACTTCCATCTTTACCAGTTCTGTGATATTTATCGAAGTCACACTTGAACGAAACGAGACCGAGAATCTAAAAATAGTGTTCGATGAACAGTGAATAGCGAAGTTACTTTAACTTCCCTATAGAACAACTTCGCCTGGTCAACAACTTCGCCTAAACCCTATATGTTCGCCAAAACCCTAGTTTGGGTGTCGGCAACTTCGCTAGAGGAACAACGATAGTTTGCAGGTTTGACACAGCTGATTTTTAAGGTTTCGAGAGTAATGGGAAGGTGTATTTGATGAGTATTGTTGAGCGACTGACAAAAGAGAGGTATTTCAACGTAAAATAGTTCCGCGAATAGTCTAACGGAACAATATTAACACACGTCTGATAATCCCAAACCACACAATCATGAGGAAAACGCTCTGATACCAATTGTAGGTTCCCAACCGGATCTACACTGGAGTATCTCGTAACACGAGGGTGCGAAATCCCCTACATATACGATACGAGTGCTAAGACGATGAACACGTTAATGATTAGCAAACACTCGAGTATATAAGAGAATACTTGTTATATTTTAAAGGGTAATAACCAAAGAACAAACACGTGACACATAGAGTCACCAAAAGCCAGCCGTCCAAAGTTGATAAGAATGAGCAAAAGTTACAATATTAATACTACAACAACTTCGCCCAAAAAAGGCTAGGCGAAGTTGTCTTAACTATGTTTTTTATAAACTATGTTTTTTATTTGAAAGACAATTTGTTCGATAAAACAAAGCTATGGATTAAGTTGTAACGTTTTATGAAAGTTTTACTATTCCGCGAATGTTTTTATTGACTCTGATATTTAGAACCTATGTTTATGAGTAAATCCAACGTCCAATGTAGGGCACCGGTAACGGGGCCTTACAAGTTGGTATCACAGCAAAGTTCGAGAGATTTAAGCATCCTACATGCTTAGACTCAAACAGAGAATGAGATTTAAGTAAGAAAAGAAAGAATATGTCAGTTCAAGAATGTCATGTGTCACTCAAGTAAGCTCAGTAAAGGTAAAGGTATGATTGAATAATGTATGATAATGTTAGAGATAGGATTAAATGATTATCTGATAGATTAACTGTTTGAAGGTAGAACTTAGCACAAATAGACTCATGAAGGGAAGTGTATAGGACACGGAAAGTAACGTGATCAGCTACTCACAGCTGACCACTGTTATTTCCTGTTAGCCTTACTATCCTTGTACTAAATAGTTCCATGAGTGACGACGTTTGTGTTTTCCCTTTTAGAATACGATGGCTGGAGCTGGAGAAGTCGTGAGGGCAGGAGGTCGCACTGGACGTCGTGGCAGGCCACGCACTGTCCGACCACCTTCAGTGGATACAGCTTCCAACACGGGAGATGAAGGAATCGATGTTGGATGAAACACAAGCAACAACGAATTGGTTCAACTGGATCCCGCAATTCAAGCAGCTATTGTTCAAGCTGTAGCTAATATTATGAAGAACTTGACTCCTGAAGGGTCCGCTAGAAGCCGTGAAAGAACTGCTGAAGTAGCAGGTGGAGATGCTAAGAAGGATGATGAATGGGAGAGGGAGGCCTCGAGTGTGGTTAAGTCTGTGAAAATTGACGATAGGATGAAGGGCCGGGGTGGGTACAACTACAAGTCATTTTAGGGTTGTTACCCGCCAAAACTGACTGGTTAGTGGTTATCCGCATTAGCGAGTGCCGTCCTGACCAAGCTGTTGGTTATGCCACCCAATCGTTTGGTGATGAGGCGATGTATTGGTGGGAATCGATTAAGCAAAGGAAGAGTCCAGAGGAGATTAAGGCTATGAAGTGGGACGATCTAAAGAAACTGATGATGAAAAGATTCTATGCTGACGTAAAAGTTGAGAGAGCAGAGATGAAGTTCCTGAACTGGAAAGCTGGAACGATGACACATCGTGAGTATACCACCGAGTTCAACCGAATGTCTAGGTTGGTACCCGATATGGTTAACATTGAGGCTAAAAGAATCAAGTGCTATGTGAGAGAATTGCCACAGAATGTTCGCATGCTAGTCAAGGCGAATAAACCTGGTACTTTTGACTCTGTTGTTGAACTTGCATAGATGGTTTATGAGGACCTGCCTGTGGGTGATGTGGTGGTATGGGAAGAGAAGAAAGAGAAGAAGTGGGTCGCTTCTATTAAACGACCCGGTACTCAGTTATGGAACTCCAAGGACAAGAAACATAAGGTGTGGGAGAGGAAGTCGTGTAAGACTTGTGGTAAAATGCACGGTGGAGAGTGTAGGTGGGGTATTGGTTCGACACGTGCCATAAGTGGCGGGAAGATGCATGCTGGGGAGTGTAGAGTTGGATCTAATGTCTCCAATAAATGTGGAAATGCAGGTCATTATGCTCATGAGTGCAGAGCCCGCATGCTACAAGTGCGGTAAGACAGATAACTTTGCTAGAGAGTGTACTGATGGTGGGCCGGAGGAAGCGGAAAGAAGGATGCTGAACCAATGAGACCAAAGACCAGAGCTTAAATGCTGACCCAAGAACAAGCCAAGCAGATTCCAGATGTCGTCACAGGTACGTCTCTAGTAAATGGTATTCGCTTCAGTATTATTTGATTCAGGTGCGAACAAAAGTTTCGTAGCCACACCCTTTAGTAAATTAGCTAAAATGAAATGTTGTCGAGTGTCTGAAACTTTTATAGTAGAAACCGCTAGTGACACTTCGGTTAAAATAATGAAAATGGTTAAGAAATGTAAGATAGAATTAGAGGGACATGAGTTCCCTGTTATTTTGTATGTTATGACCTTAGGAGGGTTCGATGTGGTTTTGGGAATGGACTGGTTGTTTGAGTATGAGGCTCATATAGTGTGTAAGAGAAGGATGATAAGGTTAAAGTCCTTGGATGGTAGTGTGGTGACAGTTTATGGTGATAAGGAAAGTTTTGGGCTTAATGTCATTTCGATGATAAAGGCCGAAAGTTTGTTAAGGCAAGGATGCGGTGCCTACCTAGCGTATGTTGTCAACGCTATGGCCGAGATGAAAAAAATGAAAGATGTTCCTATCGTGCGCGACTACCTAGAAGTATTTCCTGAGGATCTTCCGAAGTTGCCACCGGAGCAAGAGATAGAATTCCAAATAGACCTAATACAAGGAGCCCAACCCGTCGCGAAAGCACCTTATCGTCTAGCACCGTCCGAGATGAAAGAATTGATGTCCCAACTGCAAGAACTCTTCGACAATGGTTTTATTAGACCAAGTGTTTCCCCGTGGGGCGCACCGGTGTTGTTTGTGAAGAAGAAGGATGGAAGTATGAGAATGTGCATAGACTATCGCGAGCTGAACAAGCTTACGGTAAAGAATAGGTATCCTTTGCCAAGGATTGATGATCTGTTTGACCAACTGCAAGGTTCGAGTTAGTTCTCACGGATAGATCTCAGATCAAGCTATCATCAGCTGAAAGTGAAAGAGGCAGACATCCCTAAGACAGCGTTTCGGACGCGGTATGGACACTACGAGTTCCTCGTAATGTCGCTCAGTCTAACGAATGCTCCCCCAGCATTTATGGACATGATGAATAGGGTGTGTCGGCCAATGTTGGATAAGTCGGTAATTGTCTTCATTGATGATATATTGATTTATTCAAAGAACGAGTCTGATCATGCTGAGCATTTGAGAGAGGTATTGGAGACTCTGAGGAAAGATAAATTGTATGCTAAGTTTTCAAAGTGCGCGTTCTGGTTAAGAGAAGTGCAATTCCTAAGTCACATGATAAATCTTGAAGGGATTACAGTGGACCCAACTAAGATTGAGGCGATAACAAATTGGAAGAATCCACAGAACCCGACTAACATACGAAGCTTCTTAGGGTTAGTTGGCCACTATAGGAAATTCATCGAAGGTTTCTCCAAGATAGCCGCACCGTTGACTGGTATGACCCTAAAGTCGGTAGTATTCAGTTGGGGAAAGTTCCAAGAAAAGGCTTTTGAGGAATTAAAGAAGAGACTCACGCAATCACCAATCATTGTTTTACCCAAGGGAGACAAGGATTTGGTTGTTTGTACAGATGCCTCGTATCGTGGGTTAGGTTGCGTGTTGATGCAACGAGGGAAAGTGATAGCTTACGCGTCTAGACAGTTGAAAGTCCATGATAGCACTTATCCGACGCATGACTTAGAGCTAGCAGCAGTAGTGCATGCTCTCAAAATATGGGGGCATTATATGTATGGTACCAAGTGTACCATTTACACAGATCATAAATGTTTAAAATACTTCTTCGAGCAGAAGGAGTTGAACATGAGACAGAGGAGATGGTTGGAGTTGATTAAGGATTACGACTGTGACATTAAATACTATCCTTGTAAAGCTAATGTGGTCGCTGACGCGCTAAGTCGCAAGAATGAGGAAGTCATTGCCACAGTGAAGTCGTACCAGCTGATTATGAATTCAAGTCTGTTTGAAGAGATCATCAAGGTGCAGTCAAAGGTGTTAGTAGATGAAGGGTTAGTGAAGAAAGAAAGAATTTACGGCCAGCGAGATGAGTTGATAGAAAACACTCATGGTGTTAAGACTAGGTTTGACCGCATGTGGATTACCCATCATGGAGATATTAGAAGTCGAATCTTAGATAAAGCTCATAAGTCAAGATACTCGATTCATCCTGGAGATACGAAGATGTACCAAGATTTAAAAAGAGATTACTGGTGGCCAGGAATGAAGAATGATGTAGTGGACTATGTTAGCAAGTGCGTAACTTGTTTACAGGTCAAGGCCAAACATCAGAAGCCTTATGGTAAAATGCAACCGCTTGAGATACCTGAATGGAAATGGGAACACATCACCATGGAATTCATAACTAAGCTACCTCGTACAACTAAGCATCATGATACCATATGGGTGATTATGGACCGTTTGACCAAGGGTGCTCACTTTTTGCCTATACGAGAGGCTATCTCGTCAGAAACGTTAGCAAGCTTGTTCATAAAGGAGGTTGTGACTAAACATGGGGTACCGTTATCGATCGTTTCTGATAGAGATACTCGGTTTACTTCGAGGTTTTGGAAGAAGTTCCATGAAGCTATGGGAACAAGATTGAACATCAGTACGGCGTATCATCCCCAAACAGATGGACAGTCTGAAAGGACGATCCAAACCGTTGAGGATATTCTATGTGCTTGTGTTATAGATTTTGGAGAAAGTTGGGATGATCATCTGCATCTGGCAGAGGTCTCATATAACAACCATTACCATTCAAGTATTGGTATGCCACCGTTTGAAATGTTTTATGGTAGACGATGTAGAACCCCGGTTTGCTGGGGAGAGATTGGTTAAAAAAATGGGAAGTCTAGAAGTGGTTCAAGAAACATCTTCAAAGTTCGATCACATTAAGGCAAGAATGAAAACTCCCCAAGACAGATAGAAGTCGTATGCTGATAAGTAGCGACGATCGATTGAGTTTAACGTTGGTGACAATTTGATGCTCAAGGTTTCGCCTTGAAAAGGAATTATTAGTTTTAGGAAAAGAGGAAAGTTAAGTCCGAGGTACATCGAACCATTTAAAATTATGGATCGTGTGGGTGAAGTAGCTTACAAGCTGGAATTACCCGATGAATTAGAAGGACTTCATTCAACCTTTCATGTTTCTCATCTGAGAAAATGTCTGGCTAATGACACATCCCATGTGCCATTAATGGACATTGAGGTTGATGAATAGTAAAACTACGTTGAACAACCGATAAAGATTGTGGATCGCATGGAGAAGCAACTTCGTCATAAAGTTATTCCCTTAGTGAAGGTCATATGGAAGCATCGTAAGGGATCAGATACTACTTGGGAAGTTGAAGAAGAAATGCGCAAGTTTATCCAACTTTGTTTAAGTAAGAGTTAGGTTTCGGGAACGAAACCTCTTTAAGGGGGAGAGACTTGTAACATCCCGAAATTTCAAATAATAATATTGATATGTTATGACGGAAAAGTTACTTGAGTTATTAAGGGGATAATAAAATAATAATGATAGAAAGATAAGTAGCTAATTATGGACCAAAAAGGAAATATGGTCCTTAGGTCTATGGGCTTAAGGGAGTATAAATACCCTTAAACCCTAATCCTTTCCATTTCCATCCATTTTACACCATAAAACACACACACAAAGCTCCTCCTTCGGCCGTAAGCTAGAAAATAGGACCCGAAACCAAAACCAAGCAGAAACCTTGATAAATCTTGATCACACAAACAAGATACATGATTATTGTTTAACATCAAGCTAGCCGTGACCTAACAAACGTCTAAAGGTATGTTCTTTACGTTTAAAGGTTACATTTTTGTGAACGGTTTGCCATGAAACTTGACCCTAGAGTAGATCGGGTCTAGATGTTTCATAAATATGCAAATTTGATTATTACAATGAACTTAATGGGCTTATAGCAACATACGGTTCCTAGATAAACCCTAGATCTAGCCTATAACGTTTTAGCACTATAAAGGTTTACACTTTATAACTAAAATGGGTTAGACCTTGAAGCCGTAGTGTTAATGGGTGTTAAACGGTTAAGAATGGTGGAGAAAAGTGGTTAAAATTCCTAATGTGGACCTATAACAATTAACTAAACTAAGGAAAGAAACGAGAAGATAGGATGATGAGTTGAAAACCTCTAACCTCAGGGTTCTCGATCAAAACTGAGAGTTCTTGGTCAAACTCGATGGTTTCCGGTCAACATGGGATTTCAGTCAATAAGAGTTCTCGGTCAACCTGAGTTCTCGGTCAAACCTGAGAATTCTCGGTCAACATAAGGGTTCGCTGCCTTGGGTTCTCGGTCACGCAGTTCTCTGTTGGGCCCTGGGTCTGAGTCCAGTTAGTCTCAGATACCATAATGGACATTTGGGCCCAGATAATGGACAGATGGGCCTGAATTAACTAACTCATATTGAGGCTAAGCCATACCTACTTTAAAACAAACTAGTCCATTATCTTAAGCTTAACAAACAAACCCAACATAGAAAATACATTGGTTAACTAAAACAAATACCAACTAAATTAATTATGCGGTTAATTAACGAATATATATATATATATATAACAGTTAGCCGTGCACAATTAAGGAATGGGATCACGATTAACGGCGAACTCAACAGGATCCAGGTGAGTTTCTAGCCTCATTTCCTTGTTATGTTTTCGGGGCTGTGTGCATACTCAATGTGAAGGTTAATACACTTACCTTAAATGGTAAGTGTATGACTTAATGATGAATGTAGTATATTTATGTTATATGATGAATGAATGCTTAATAGTATGTGAACGACCTTCGGGTATTGCACGTATTGTTACGGGAGGTATATGTAGTAAGTATGGAATGAGTATATGAGATAAATTATGCATGAATAATGATCTGTATGTAAATATGTATAAATGTAAAATGATATATAGTTGTATGGTAACGAAGAGGGAACCGGGCCCTAATATTACTCGAGGCAAGAGGGAACCGAACCCTAATAATATTCGAGGCAAGAGGGAACCGGGCCCTAATAATACTCGAGGAAGGTAGGTCGTAATGCTCTTTATACCGTAAGCTATGAAGGTAAGTAAGTGTATGATAAAAGTATGATAGTATGTATGAAAGTATGAATGTGTTGTACGTTGTATGATTAACTAGAACTCACCCAGCATAGCTAACTTTTAGTATGTACGTAGGTGAGTAGGATGAGACAGCTAGCTTGAGCGGGGACACGTTGCAAATGAATTAGAGGCTGGCATCTGAAGACGCAAGACATTTTTATAAACTATGTTTTTTATTTGAAAGACAATTTGTTCAATAAGACAAAGCTATGGATTAAGTTGTAAGGTTTTATGAAAGTTTTACTATTCCGGGAATGTTTTTATTAACTCTGATACTTAGAACCTATGTTTATGAGTAAATCCAACGTCCAATGTAGGGCACCGGTAACGGGGCCTTACAATTTTTACTAAAAGTTCAAGGACTATTCACTTAGTAATTTAAGAGATTATCTCATCTTTAAAGTAAGTTCTCTTATGGATACTTTTTATAAACCACTTGCCTACATAAAATGATGTTTTAGTGGAGGTCATGAAGTTATGCATACCTTGTTCTTTAATTATCATGGAATAACAGACTTAGGGATAAGGTGTTATTCTCACATTTAAACACCATAGCAAGATCATATCGCATTTTTACCAATTAATTGTTAAACCAAGTTGAGAGGAGTTTTAACCAAGATGATACACTTTTATCCTTGATCATCTCTATAAAAAAATATAAAAACCGAAAAATATTTTTTTTAATATATGCTTTTAAATTTCCTTTAAATATGTACTTGACAAACCAAAACTACTATGATGTTTACTTCCGGATAAAATAAATACAAAGATTTAGGTAGTAAAAATCAGAAAGTGTGTCCTTGGATCGATACTTGGTTCTTACCTATACTTTACTACATATACGATAGGTACACTTGCCTATTTGTGTGTGGTTTAGTTAATATAGTAATTTAAAACCTATTGAAAAACTTATATATATAAATTTAAAACTCGATATTGTGTGAAATAAACCTATTGAAAAACTTAACACCTTTTTTCTACCCCATCTCATGACACACCAGTCTACAATTTCCTAAATGATGTCATAATTTTGGGTCTATGGGGTGGTTTCGTTATAAAGTTCATGGTGATGTGCTCCCATTTTCATTCTAGTATATCCAGCGGCTAAACTTTACATAGTGTTTCTGATGCACTGGGTATCCATATATGCCCAAGCCTGGTCTTAACACCATATGTGTTTTCTTCCATTGTTTCTTACGAACCAACAATTCTTTTGTTTTTCACATTCTCAATTTTCAGTGCATCCTACTAAGCATTCTTGACTTGCCCCATAATATCATACGTCACAAAGAGATTATAATGTTTTATCCGTAGAAGAGTTAAACCTTCCTTTAAGCTTAAACTGACATCGACTTCTTAAGCAAATGAGCCTTTGATAAGTTATTTCACGATCATAATCCTTAATTAGATACAACCAACTTTTATGTATCATATTTGTAACATCTCAAAAAAATACCATATTTATTTTGGGTTAAAAATGTCAACTTTGAAAGTCGAAGGATCCAAAAATGATTTTTATAACACGGAAAAGAGGTTAAATAGTTGGAAGCATTCCCTGTTAAGGAAATGGGTAAAAGGAATTCATCCCACATGGAATGAAGGAAGAAAATGGAAGTCTTTCACATGGGTATAAATAAGAAAGATAAAATTCATCCCATATGGAAAGTAAGAAAAAATTGGAGACTCTTTATATGGAGATGGGTTTCCATAGTAATATTCTTTTATGTCTAGCAGGCACCCAGTGATCTTAACGGAGGGTGTGAACTACCCGACGCGCATGGGCTCGGGCGCAATGTGGCGCTTTGATGGCGCACTTTGCAATTCGCATCTCCGCTAGCCGCCTTAGTATTTTTGGAAAACGGAAGCAAGACCAACACGTGACAAGTTATCAGTAGTCAAGGGACTAGAATGAAAATTCTGATATTTGGACCCTTCACGCTACGCAAAGGAGCAACAAGTGATTCCTTCGCGCGACGCGAAGGAAACCAATTCTAATCCTGTCAATTTTTTCCACCTGGCAACACGTCATAAGACACGTGTCACCACGTGGTGACAAGTGGCAGGTCTACGTGTCAACTCATCAACCCTATAGATCTTGTTCACGCGACGTGAACCAATCCTTCGCACTACGCGACGGACAATAAAATCAATGGCGATTAAATCTTGTCCTTCGCGCTACGTGAACAGACAAGGTAGTGCTCCATTGCGCGATGCAAAGGAACACAAATCTTACCTATAAATAGGCATGAGTGATGCTCCATTCATACGTCTCACACCTCAAATCACACACATTTAACCTCGAAGTGCGTGCCACTACTCCGATGTTCCGACGTTCGTGTCTCGAAGTGCGTGCAAGGTGTAGAAGTGTTGTTCGTTTATTCCCTCAATACCGACGACAAGTAGGAGTGTTGCCCACATCAAGCTTATGCATTTCTAGAAACATAAACCATACAAGGTAGGGGTTTCGCCCGACTATTTTATTATATATGGCTTAGACCATAGTCAAAGGTATAGTATATACCTTGAGTATAAAATAATTAAAATATTATTTCATAAAACGAGGGTATAGATAAAATATTATTTCTTTATGATTATAAAGATTTTATAATGTTCCTTTAGAAATAAGAAACATAGTATATACGTTTCTTCATGAAGAAGAAACGTAGTCTTTAAATGATGAAACCTATTGGACTAAAGGTCCAAGTATTTTATAAAAGAGAAATGATTATCAAGGTAATGATTATACAAATAGACTAAAGGTCTAAAGTTAGATCGTTGATCTAGTATTTATAAAATGTTATTCTCGTACTATAGATCAGAGGTAACAAGAATAATATATCAGTGAACTGCACTAATCATAACAAAGGTGATTACGTCCAACTCTTTACAACTTACTAAATCGATTTGTTAAAATGTTTATACGGGATTATGTATCTTCAAAACGTTATAAACAAAGATAATCGTTGGCCCTCAGGCTATCGTATACGTTTTTCTGGATCCTTACATATGTGGGTAGACGGTGGGCACACCGCACCACGCCTAATAATGCCTCCACCACGTTGGGCCAGACCTAAGTAATGTTCGAGTGGGGATTATTTTGTGTATATTTTTAGTATCTAAGTAATCTCGAACGCTGCGGTGTTTGCTGAGCGGTTTCGAGTTAAGCTGGAGTTTGTAATTGTTATTCAGATTTCATTACTTGATTATTTCCTAAGCCACATTGGTCCGAGACCTAAGTTATGTCTTGAGGGAATAATTAAGGAAACAAAATATTTTGTGTCAGCGTGTTCACTAGCATGTGTTGCTGGCGTATTTTATAAATGTTTTACATGTAATCATGAGTAGGTGTGTCTGATGGCTCAGATGAAGTTTTAATATTAAAATAATGTAAACTATGGTTTTCATGTTTCAAACACATTTGTATCAACTATCGGGTGTTTAATTCCCGACGTTTGAATTATATAAATATTTTAATCAAGACTTCCGCTTTACAACCTTAACTCTGATATATTTACAAAACATGTACAACTATTGGTCATACCCCTAGGCCCTATGTTAGGGTGTGACAATATTCATATCCTTATTTAAAGAAGTACTTCAAAATTTTGTACTCCAAGTAGATAGTGCACTTAATTTTGTAGAGAAAATGCCTCTAAATCATTAACACGGATGCAAATGGTGCTACTTGTAAACAATGAGTTGGATAATACACCTCTTGAATCTTAAACTATCTAAAAACATTTCCCTAATGCTTCAACCCTGGCGGGATCTGCCATAACTCTATATCTCAATTGGTGTCTTAAGAACCTTCTGATCAATAATGCTTCAACCCTGGCGGGATCTGCCATAACTCCAATCATGTTAATGACATGAGCAAGGAACTGGATTTCACATAAGCAAAATGCGCATTTGGAGAACTTAGTGTAAAACTTTTCCTTTCTTAATATCTTTATCACCTCCTTAAGATGACACTCATGATCCGGCCCACTCTTTGAGTAGATTAGTATGTCGTCGATAAACACAAGGATCGATCTATCCAACATCGATCTTTATACAAGATCATTAGATCAATAAATGCCACAAAGGCATTCGTCAGTCCAAACGAAATCACTAGGAATTCTTAATGCCCAACGCGTACGAAACGTCATATTTGGTATGTTCGCTTCTATAACATTCAACTATGGGTAAACTGAGAAAAGATTTATTCTAGAAAACTAGCTTTCTCCTCACAACTCATCAATCAGCGAAACGGATACTTACTCGTCACAATAAGATTATTCAGCTCCCTTTAATCAATAGATATCCTCATGCTTCCATCCATCTTCTTCACAAACAGTATCAGAGCACCCAACAAGTGATACTTCGTCAAATGAAGCCATTGTCTAATAGTTCCCATAGTTGGTCCATTAACTCTTTCGTTTTTAATGGAGCTAGACGGTAAGTTGCTTCCACAACGGCATGCGCTCCAATAAACAAATCAACCTAAAAATCTTCTCTTGATTCAATGGTACTCCTGTATGGTACTCATGGGACACATTTGGAATGTCACATACCATGGGAACATCATCCATTCCATTAGTCTCAGATTTGCGTCAACAACATACGCTAAATAAACACTACACCCACACAACATAGCTTTCCCGCCTTGATCATTAAAATAACTTTTTTCATCGTACATACTTTGTCACCATGAACCCCAACTGAACTGCCATCATGAGCCTTAAGATGAACTCGTCTAAGAAATCCATACCCATGACTAAATCAAACCCTCCCAGTGTTATAACATAAAAGGTAAGAGGGAACTTAAGTCCCTCAAATGCTACCTAACACCATTATAATATTTTCACTACTTTACAAAGTTATCACTAGGGGTTTCTACCTCAAAATTCTGTCACAAGTCTAATCATGCATTTAAATAATGGAAATAAAGTAACATATAGGAAACTTCATGTGACACAAGAATCAAACAAAACAGAGGTAGAAACATTGTTACGTGACATTACGTCAGGGTTCTCCCTTCACTCCTACGTAAGCTCAAACGCCTTTGTATAAGCCCTCGACTTTCCATTATCAACATTCTTCAATGTATCAACCACACATGTAATAATGTACTATAAATACATAAGCCTTATAGCCAGGATCCTCATCTGCACGGACCCATATATATAGGAACAGAAAAAGAATCACCTTGATACTTATAGAGTTAAGGTACTAAAAAGACCAAAATACCCCTAAGGATCACTCATGGGTGGGAGAGGACTCCCTCATAAGTCACCCGCGGAACATATTAATCACCCGCGTAACTTAAGTCAGAAGAAGAACAATAACAAGATCCAGAGACTATACGCAGGAGGATCTAGACGCCCTCAGAAGTCATCCACATGGTATTATTCCCATCCGCAGGGATGACCAGAAGATGACGTCAGAGGAACAGCTGTAATTAACTAACTTCTTTCTAGAAGATTTACAAGGATCTTCCCTTGGGAAGCACGAAATGCAACAACCAATGATAACAAGATAGCTGGCGAGATTGTTACAACCGTGCACATGGCCGAAATGGCTCGTCCTATCATATGCGGACACATGTCTAGGTTTTTACGAAATCATCTTCTGGTAAGGGACAGCTGGAACAATCACATTCCCCAACCCTTAGGCTATAAATACCTTCATCATCTCCATGAGGTATTGTACCACACTTCACTCCTACTCTCAATACTTTGTACTTTTCTCTCAATCGGAACAGGTACTTATTCTCACACTGGAGGGTGGTTATGAGAAGACCCCCCCCCCCCCTTTCCTTCCTGTAACGAGCTCAAGGTGGTTGTTTTGCATGTTTTCGTCATTTAACTTGGGAGATTAAGCTTATATCATTAGTTTGTTAATCATTTGACCCGTACCCTATGGACTCATTGATCTAGACCCTTAGGGGATTAGATCCGTGTTTCTATAGTGGTACCAACCGTGCTTGTGCTAGAATTGTGAAAACTTTTGTTTTTCCAAACAATGTGAGTCAATCTCTTCAAGGGCCAACGGAAACTTCGCTGACAGTTAGGCGTACTATCAGTGCCGAAGCACCTAGAGGTCCAACCCTCGGGTGACTTAGGATATGTTACGGTGGAAACTCTCCGGGCTCGTACGGAATTGGGTCTGGAAGACGGATCCGATAATTTTGTCCCGGCGAGATCCCACCTTCGTAACCCCAGATCTGAAGGAATTCAATCTCTCGAAGACCGGTTACGCATTCAGAAAGAGAATGCCCTAGCTTAATACGAGCGCATGATTCGTGATGAGCAAATCTGCGCTCGCACCTTGGTCTATGATGAGATTCCCATGAGATCTCCATCTCCTCCTCCAACAGTTCGGGGGAGTCAGATGTGTAACAGCCTCCAAACAGAGAGATTCTCTGAGAGGTTTTCTGAGGAATAAACTAGACGGAGAGATCGTAACAGAGGACGTCCAATGGTGCGGGAGTCTTCCCGCAGAATTGAGTACGATGAGAGTTAAGATCCGACATACCGTCGAGGGGATGCTAGCTACTTCAGTGGTGACAGCCAAGACCATAGAAGAGAGGGAACTAGTCGCTCACGTGCGATAGTTCGCAATACGGAGTACTACAGTGATGCGGAAGAAGACTTCACCATACCGTCCTGAAGCATTTGCTAAGAAGTCAATGTTCTTTCCGCGCATCGCTACCGCTCCGTTCCCGGTTAACGTGAAGATTCCTACTACCTTAGGGAAATATAACGGAATGTCAGATCCAAGTGATCACCTGTTGAATTTTGTGGCAGTATGAGGAGTTAGTGGTTGGACTCTTCCCTATTGGTGCCACATGTTTGCATTGACGTTGACAGAGGCGGCACGGGAATGGTTCGAAAAATTGTCGGATGGGCAGATTAAGAGTTGGGATGATCTGGTGGCTAAATTCTCTCAACACTTCAGTTAACAAAAGAAGCACACCCGTGATCCTTCTAAAATCTTAGACATCGTTAGGCGGGACAATGAGTCTATTGAAGACTTCATTTCCTGGTTTAACGATCAAAGTCTGAACATCGAAGGAATTAGTGAGGACATGTTGAGGGGAGCCTTCCGCAAGAACGTGCAGAGTAACGCTCTGATCCGTTTCTTGACAGGCAAATATGGAATGCCAAAAGCATGGGACGAGATAATGACTGCCTCAAAATTGTTTGCAAGAACTGAAAAAACCTTAGGATCAGTAAGTCCTTAACAGACGCCAAAGGTGGAATTTCAGAATCCGCGGACGAACAGACACCGAATGGCAGACTGGTCCAGGCAGTCGCCTGCATGCCTTCACCTTCTTCCCTCAAAGAAGTACAAACACCGAATGGCAGACTGGTGGCCTTGAATAGATTTTTAGACAATCACGCGGCTAAATCCTTTCCAGTTGTGTCAACTTTGGGAAATTGTTTAAAGAAAGCACATTACAAGTGGACCGCGGAAGCATATGAAGCGTTTCTAGAAGTCAAGAAGTGTTTAATGGAGTTGACCACTCTAACAGCACCGCAAACGGGAGAGCCACTGACCCTATACTTATCAGCATCCGATATCGCTATTGGGGTAATGGGGCCGTACTACTGATAGATATGAAAAAATTCAAACACCGATCTATTATGTCAGCAAAACATAGACAGGCCCGGAAACTATATATTCAATGCTTGAAAACTAGTATTGGCACTAGTCTATGCCGCCGAACGCCTTCGCAGATACTTCCAAGGGCACCCAATCAACGTGTTGACTGGGTACAAACTGAAAAATGTGCTAAGTAAACCAGAATTATCCAGAAGGTTAGCAAAATGGGCTATATAATTGGGAGAGCATGCAATCGAGTACAGACCTCGACCTACGATCAAAAGTCAAGTGCTAGCGGACTTTGTCACAGAAGTTCCGCATAACAAAGAATAGGAGTGGTTGATCGAGCAACGAACTCCAATACCTTCGGAGCGAGACCAGATTCGGTCCCTGTTCACGGATGGAGCTTCAAGCAGTGAAGGGTCAGCCGCGGGCCTCAGATTGGTTAATCCTGAGGGTCGGAAGTTCACTTATTCCATAAAGTTGGACTTCAAAAGTACCAACAATGAGGCAGAATATGAAGCTTTCTTAGCAGGCTGCGGATAGCCAAAAAACTTGGGGTAAAGTATTTAGAAGCACGGGGTAGACTCAATGTTGATTGCCGGATAGATCAACGGAACCTACGAGGCAAAAAATGATGTGATGGCTTCATAGCTCTCGCAAGCAAAAGACTTAATTCTTCAATTTTAGTCTTGCAAAGTCACCCAAATCAAACAAAGTAAAAACAAGTCAGCAAATGCTCTTAGTAATTTAGCTTCAACTAATTTTGAACATTTTCCAAAATACATCTGCATCGAATTCCTTGTTCGTCCATCTGTCCCGCAACATCAGGTGTTGGTCATATAAACAGGTTTTGGATCCTGGATAACACCAATTTCGGCTTACATAACATCGGGAGTACTCCTGGAAGAAAAAGCAGCGGCCCGTAAGATCAGACACAAAGCCTTAAACTATCATATACAAGATGGTGTTTTGTACCGCAGATATTTCCTCGGTCCACTCTTGAGGTGCGTGGACGCCGAGGATGCAAACTATTTGATAAGGGAAATCCATTAGGGAATTTGTGGTCTTCACGCGGGTCCAAGAATGGTTGGGGCCAAACTCATGAATGCGAGGTACTATTGGCCTGGAATGCATATGGACGCAGTATAAGAAATCAAAAAGTGTGATTCAAGTCAGCGCCATACCCCTAATACCATAAGACCTAAAAAAGAGTTAGTGCCAGTAACATTCACGTGGCTGTTCCAGATGTGGGCTATTGATATCATGGGTCCATTCCCAGAAGCCCCAGGACGCGTCAAATTCTTGATTGTGGCAATTGATTATTTCACTAAATGGGTGGAGGCTAAGCTAGTTTCCTCCATCCAGCATCATAAAATTCTTTTGGGAATTCATTATCTGTCGTTTCGGTATCCCGCAAGAATTAACCAGTGATAACGGAACCCAGTTTGCGGATGGTGGGATTCAGGCGTGGTTGAAAGAACTTCAAATCACTCAAGTGTTCACGTCAGTAGCCCACCAGCAGGCTAATGGTCAGGTCGAGAGGGCAAATAGAACCATTAAAGATGGAATTAAGGCAAGACTAGGTACCAAACGAACGGGATTGGTGGATGAATTACCCCATGTGCTCTGGGCTTTTCGGACTCAAAAGAACACAATCAATTCAGAGACACCGTTCAGTTTGACATATGGCACCGAGGTTATGATCCCGGCTGAAATAAGGATTCCATCCGCAAGAAAGCTTTCCACTGATAATAATGAAGAGGAACTGCGGATGAACCTTAACCTTCTTGAGGAAAGACAAGAATTGGCACTCATCCGAGAGCACAATTACAAACGTCAATTACAGAAGTATTATGACTCAAGGGTTAAAAAGTGTAATTTTGATGCGAGAGATTTTGTCTTCCGCAACAACGAGGCATCGGGGCAAGAACCATCAGGCAAGTTAGCCCCAAATTGGGAAGGGCCTTACAAAGGAAAAAATAAATGTTATCAAAAGGCGACTACAAGTTGGAGAAATTGGATGGGACAGGATTCTCAAGAACATTGAATATGGCACAATTGAAGAGATGTTATATGTAAACCTCACTTTTGTTACTTTTTTTGCCTGCGTGCCCTGAAAATTAGGGGTGAGCAATAACCGAATCGTTAACCAAAAACCGACGAAACTGAACCGAATTAACCGAAATTAACCGAATCGATATCTCAATTTCAAATATTTATACATTCATTTCATGTATTTAAACATTCATTTCATGTATTTTAAGCAAAATTTTTGCTCAAATTTGATATTGGTTATTAACCAAAATTAATCGAACCGAACCGATAACCGATCGGTTAGGTTGGGTTAATGCTAATAACCGAACCGAACCGTGCACACCCCTACTGATAATTAGCAAAAATGATGTAATCTAATTAGGCATGCGTGTCATGTTTATTAAAGAAATACAATAAGTTGCAACATGTGATGTGTTTATATTAAATTCTTAGCTTGCGTTCTGGAAGCGACCTGCGTATCAAAGAAATTCCTGGTTTGGCCGCTAGAAGTGACCCGCAGACCAAAATATTTCTGGCCTGAGTGCCAAAAGTGACCCGCGTATCAAAGAAATTCCTGGTCTGGCCGCCAGAAGTGACCCGTGGACTAAAAACTTCCTGGCCTGCGTGCCAGAAGTGACCCGCGGGTCAAACAAAGTTATAATGTGTAGTGAAACTTTATTGACACACAAGAAGATCCTAAGTTATAGCACTTATATTATTTACAAAACAAAGTGTAGAAGGATAAATAACTTCTTGTATTATTCAAAATATGGTTACATAGACACGGGAGAGTTTACAATACAGAAGATCCAAAAAGAACGACAAATCTACAATCTAAAGCTACAAAGTCTAATCTTTCTCATCATCATTTACATCCGGATTGACCGGATCTTCAACATCTTCATTTTCTTGATCAGCTGCCAAAATATGCCTTAAGATTTTCAACACCGTCGTCCTAGTCAGCAAGCTCTTCCACCGTCTCTTGAATCAGGAACGTCAAGTTGTCAAAAGCTTTAGTTATTTCAGCATAACGTTCCGCGGTATCTTGGTCATGCAAGTCAAACTCCTCAAGAGCACATTTTTCTTCCTTAAATTTCAGGCTTTCTTGGAAACCAGCTTGCCGACCAGCTTGGGATGAGGCGACAAGTAACTCCGCCACGCAGTCCCCAAGTTCAGCACCGTCTCGGATGTGCTAAATAACCTATGGGCAGTGAATATAAGAAAACAATTCGAATGAATATGCCTAATCCGAAGTGTCAAAGGAAAGAAAGCATTACCTGGGTATCCCTTCAGACATCAACCATTTCCTATCCGCCAACGCCCGGGTAACAGCCATCTTATGCTCAGCACAATCTAAGGCCTGTTTCATATTATTCTCAACAAGCTTGGTGATACGGTCATCCTTCTTGGACGCCTCAGGCTTCAAAGGATTTTTCTCTTCCAGATAGGAAGAGATAAGATCGTTTTGATCATCCACATGCTTCTGCAAGGCCGCCTTATCCTCCTCAGCCCGCACTAGCTCACCCTCCTTAGCACGATTCTGCTCGCGAGAAGCTTCTAGGATGGCATTTTGGTGCTTGCATGCCTCTTCCCATCCCTTGACAGCAGCAGCTTGCCGAGCCTTCTCAGCCTCCAGTGCCATCTCAGCATCTTTCAATAACCACTTGGCAGTGTTAGCAGCTACGCGGTACTCATCTGCCTCCTTTTTCTCCACCGCGGCACCGCTCTCAAGCTCATCCCAAGTGTCACTCATGGCTAACCAATCCCCGTAGATTTCCTGACTAGTGGAAATTGCGTTAGCCAGGTTGTACGAAAAGGAGTTCGCAAACTCATAACGAAGACGCCCGCGTTGGCGTTGCCTCTCAGCTGGAGGAATTCCTTGTTGAAGGAATTCATGACAAACATCATTGTTAGTAAAGAGCGAGCCTTGACGCACAGACCAATGCGAGTGGTGAATCAGCGGTTCCTCATGAGGATTTGTTTGGCCATAATACCCCGCAGGCCCCTTGTCTTCCCGAAATTGGGATTAACACGCTTGAGGACCAGTAGAAAGAATATGTTGGTCGCCTTGATCTGAGGAGCGAGGAGGAGAATTAGGAGGCGAAATAATGAAAGGCTCATTAAATATTTGTGAAGTACCCCTTGCTCATCTCCTCTAGAAGGAGTGTCTCCTAAAGTAATTGTATCTCTAGCATTCTTTGGTGGAGAGTTTGGCGGAGGCTCAAACATGGTCTTTGGCGGTGATGCGGGTGGAGAAGCAGGTGGAGATACTTTCCCTTGGTCCAACGGATCCTTGGGATGCTCTTTGGTGGAATCTGCAAACATACACTTCATTGGAAAACATGCTACTCCAAAACATAATTAAAGTGCATTAGCTATAAAGAATGGTACCTGGGATTATTTTGGCGGAAGCAACAAGGTTGATGCGATCCCCAAGCCACACCTTCTTCGGTTTTTTAGGGATGGGAGGTTTGGATAAGCGTGACTTACCCTTCCCAGTTGGTTTTGGGGCATCAACATCAACAATATCTGGATCATAGGTGGGTTGTTCATCCTCACTCGTCACAGCCTCGGAGGTACCCTTGGCCTCGTCCATCGCCTTGCTCGAGGAAGGATGTTGTTTCCTCTTTCGGCTTAGACGTGCAATAGCATTCATGATACTCTCAGCATCAGTAGTATCAACGGATGACTCTTCTTCTTCACAGGGTGATGACTCGTCACTAGAAGTTATAAGCATGATCACCATGCTAGAAGTGAGCGCCGATAAAGGGCGAGGATTCAAGACTCCCTCACCGTTGGCAAACATGGCCTCGGATACCACATGCTCCAGGAGTAAAGCAGAAGAAAACAAAAAATTGGCACGGGTCCGATCGAGAAACGGCAACGCCTTAGGATCAAGAGGGCAGTGTGCCATAATCCATGACACGCGATCTAACAAGACGCACAAAATTGATCCTTCACCTATACCAAATAACACAGTCATTGAGGCAATAACAAATAAAAGTCACAAATAAAGGTAAACATGCTCTCGTCAGGCTTTTAGTAGAATGGCTCTTCATCTGGGAACGGCCAAAAGTGGCTCATGCCAGCACGGACTAGAGCACCCTCGTTTATCACACGCATAGGAGTTGGTGTGCGGGTCATGGTAACAAACCATGGGAGGTTTGAATATGCGGCAGTGTGTATCTCCGGTAAACTCTCGTTTAAGGAACGGCGAACCATCGGAAAGGGAACGACATCTTCCCGAATCCAGAAAAACCTGGCGCGCCATTCATACGCATTACATGGTGGCTCGGTCCCAACAAAACCCCTGCCCGTGGTTGACCAATTGAACCACCCACCACGGTTCACCATATTGTAGAAGACGGCAAACTTATTAACATATGGCACCAAGTTGTTGGCACGGCAGCATAACTCGAAATGGCGGATTCTCATTAATCCAAACGGATGTATCTTGGACAGATGAACCCCATAACTCGTCAGAATGCTCCCAAGGAACTTCGTTATAGGGAATCGAAGATTCCAAGTAGTAAAATCCTCAGCGTACTGGGCCATTTTCCCCTTCGAAGGCTTGTTAGCGGTTGAACCTGTAACCGGGAACTCTGGCTCCCACTTGGGGGCTAACCCGTACACGTTTACGATTCCTTCGTAGTCTCTCTCTTTCCAAGTAACGATGATCTTGTCTATTTACGGGTTCCCTTTCTTCTCACCGGCCATTATTTCAGTCGATAATGGAAGGCAGCGAGCTATGGTGGATGGTATAAGAGTTTAGATTTGCTTTAAGAAGAAAAGAAGATAATGAACGATTGAAGGCGATATAGGTTCTCCAAGGGGTATAACCGCCCTATTTATACCCATCGAAATAAATGCGATGGGAGGTTGACAGTGGTGTGAGAAAACGAAGGTCCAATGGGAGTGCACCACGTCACGCGGGAAAACTGAAAAAACGAAAAAGGTGTACAGTCGGGTACAGTTGACAACCGACATTAAGGTCACATCAACTGTGCGGCCACTGTAGGTTGTCCCATCGTCCCTTTTCATAGTTATCCCCACAAAAATATCTCCACTAGACGCACAAGATTCAAAAAATCCCTAAAATATCAAGTCCAAAATTGCATCCGCATAAAACTTCACGCCGAAGAAACAATGGACTGGGGGGGACTTCTAGAGGTAGGCTACTAAAAAGACCCAAATACCCCTAAGGATCAGCCGCTGGTGGAAGAGGACTCCCTCATAAGTCACCCACGGAACATATTAATCACCCGCGTAACTTAAGTCAGAGGAAGATCAATAACAAGATCCAGAGACTATACGCGGGAGGATCCAGACGCCCTCAGAAGTCATCCGCAGGGTATTATTCCAATCCGCGAGGATGACCAGAAGGTGACGTTAGAGGAACATCTGTAATTAACTAACTTCTTTCTAGAAGATTTACAAGGATCTTCCCTTGGGAAGCACGAAACGCAACAGCCAATGATAAAAGGACAGCTAGCGAGGTTGTTACAACCGTGCACATGGCCGAAATGGCTTGTCCTATCATATGCGGACACGTGTCCAGGTTATTACGAAAGCATCTTCTGGAAAGGGACAGCTGGACCAATCACAGTCCCTAACCCTTCGGCTATAAATACCTTCATCATCTCCATGAGGTATTGATTCACACTTCACTCCTACTCTCAATACTTTGTACTTTTCTCTCAATCGGAAGAAGTATTTATTCTCACGCCGGAGGGTGGTTACGGGAAGACCCCCCCCCCCTCTTGTCCTTCTCGTAACAAGCTCACGGTGGTTGTTTTTGCAGGTTTTCATCATTTGACTTGGAGATTGAGCTTATATCGTTAGTTTGTTAATCATTTGACCCTGTGGACTCATTGATCTAGACCATTAGGGGATTAGATCCGTGTTTCTTTTATACTAAACCGGATCGAGCCTGGGATCTTATTTGAAAAAGGAAGATCTAGGATAGGCGGCCAACCTCCTAGAGAGAGAGATGTGCATGGACCAGGTGAGTAGGAATGCAGCTCCGTGGACCACTCGTCGGGCCTGATAAAATCGAGTTTAAAATCAGACATTGAAGTGCTTTTAGATTATTGTTAACACTAGCCATGGGGGCATCATTGTAATTGGGTCAAGAAAGTCCTTGACGCCCTAAAATAATAGGGCCGAGTTCTAAAAAATAAATTTTATATATTATCTTAAATATATATAAACAACACATCTCTAAATTCCCTCAAACCATCAAATTACTTTATTTGTAAATGAAGGTTTCTCATTTATTTGACCCGAATTCACGGGTATGGGTTTCACCAAACCCAAATAGCTCTTAAACGGGTAATAACATCTCATTATATTAAAAATTAATCTTATCAAATATTTGATGTGAAAATCCTATAATATAGGGATATACTTTAAATTAATATCTGATTTTTTTAAAAATAAATATGTTATTTATAATTAAGAAAAAGTTTTATTGTAAAAAAAATGGGTCATGGGTCTCATCAAACTCAGATAGCTTTTAACCGGGTTATAACATCTTATTTATTTGTGAAAATTTTTAATTATCAAATTCTAAGTATATTATTAACTTCCTATCCTATGGTTGATGGTAAGGCGACTCTTTTGTTAATCACAAAATATGGATGTAAATCTTGCTATGATATAATTCATTAGTTTTTGGTTGATGGTAAGGCGACTCTTTTGTTTCAGTGTATAGCTGGGTTCGAGCCACATGTAGTAGCTTTTTTTTACAACTAAAATTTATTCAACATAAATAAGGATTGTATAGTTATGATTTCTTAATAAATTTTGAAATCAGGTTTTAGTTTAACTTTTTGTTAGTTTATCTCTTCCACACTAAACAGTAAACAGATATACTTAATCAATTTTATATAATAACCTAATATTTTGTAATAAACTAAAAAGATACTGTAAACATTCTTCTGATAAACAAAAGTATTTATTTAAACCAAAGTATTAAGAACTATAGTTTTTGTTAAGAAGAAAAGCCAACTACTTCATAAATTAATTAGGTGCTATATAAGTTTGTTTTTATAATTTTCAAGTTAAATAGAAATCATAACGTTGTATGAAGAAATAGAAAAAAGACCGCCGTATTTCACTTTGTTTTAGGCCTTCAATATCGTTAGGTCATCCTGACAATCTGACACCACCCTTCACAAGTTCGGATTTGTTGACCATACTCATCAGATAAAACAAATTAAAACTTGGTCAAAACCAAACCCATTCAACCCGTATAAATAAACTAACTTTAAATTGAACATGTCTTGTCTAACTCGAATGACAATCAAAGTTTAATGGTTAAACCCAACCATTTTAAATCAACCAAAATTAACTAGCTTATTGTTTTCCTGTAAAAAGAAAAAAAAAACAACACTTGTTGAATAGAAGAGCCAATAAGATTCAAGAACCAGCCTTTTTTCTTTCTGTCGAACTAATTCAAGAACCTCCCCTAAAATTGGTGAGCCTTTATGTTGGTCCGGGGTGCCATTTTAATTATTCGTTTTCTTTCAAAAAATTTATACTGATATAACTTTACCCATTTTTGTAAAACATTTTGAGCCCGGTCCTCTTGTTTATGGATTTTTTATACATATTAAGTCCGACCTTCTTTATGTTTTCGACCAAGCTTCACTAATTATCCTTTTAACTCTCTTTCCTTTAAAAACCACACAACCAACCGTAGAATTCCAAGTCAATAACTTCTTTTCGCAAAACATGTTTTATCGCAAAATAAGGAATAGATTTAAGAACTCCACAAATTTGTTCAATCGCAAATTCATGTTCAATATATCGTACAAGAACGGTGACAGTGACTAACTAACACACACGGTTGCGACGATGAGTTCTTCTTCCAGTAGCTTCAATCATGGCTTTGATCGACGAACTCCAAAAACAAGTGTGCATGCAAGAGTTAAGCCGCCCGTATACCCATCTAGGAATGAATTGATATAACTTACCAAATTGGAAAACACAAACGATGTTTCAATTCACGTGTTTGAATTTCAAATTAACAAAAATCAAGTCATTCGAATGGTTGTTTTCAGATAAGTTTTACATAGTCGACTCGTATCTTTCTTCCAATCAAAAACCTTAAAACATCGGTCTGAAATTCGGAAAAACATTTAACGACGTTAATTATTTTTTAACGGATGTCAATTGAAAGAAAAATAGTCGGGAGGTCGGACCGTTGGCAGGGATTTTTAAAGATAAGATTATTATCGGCCAATACAAAAAAATGAGATTATTTAGTTCCAATTTGCCTATTTTTTATTACTTTTTGAAAGTTATTGTGAGTAAATGAGAGAAAATATAATAATAAACGTGTAAATAGTATTATTTAATTAAAAGGATATGGAGTGGATATAATAATTTTTAATATAATTATATAGATAGAGATAGAAAATCTACACAGAATGCGCTCTAGCATATTAATTATATATAGTTATGTATCTTGCATGAAATGAAATATTAAAGGCCACACGTGACTGGTATTGACTGATAATAATCCCTATTCATTTTATAACCACTAGCGATCCCAAATTTCAAAAAATTGGCCCCTGGTGGTCCTCCGTTAAAAATGACTTAACGACGTTATACTTTTTTTCCGAATTTCAAACTAAGTTTTTAGGGATTTTGAACGAAAGGAGAATACGATAGATTGATGTAAAAATTAACTTAAAATGGTGATTCAAACGACTTGATTTTGTTAATTGGAAGTTCAAAAACGCAAATTGAAGCAAAAATCAAGTCCTTTGGAACACCGTTTTGAGTTAAGTTTTACATCAATCGATTCGTATTCTCTTACCGATCAAAAGCCCTAAAAAGTTAGTTTGAAATTCTGAAAAAAGTATAACGCCGTTAAGTCCTTTTTAACGGGGGACCATTGGGGGGCCAATTTTTTGAAATTTGGGATCGCCAGTGGTGATAAAATGAATAGGGATTATTATAGGTCAATAACAATTAATAGGGATTATTAAAGTCCAATAAACCTTTTATCAAATACTTAGTCGGCTTTCATCTATTTCTCCTAGCTGTCTTCTTTTAATTTTTTAGTCGCATAAATTCGGCCCACAAAGTCAAATACTTTTACCTATCCAATTAAATACTTAACTAGAATCTATTATTCTCTCTCTTATCCTACAATTTTTTTTCTTAATCGACATATCTTTGCCGGTGAAACTAAATACTTTAACCTACCCAATTAAATTCTTCGTCGGCTTTTATCTTTTTCTCTCTTAGTCATCTTTTTTTTACTCTTAGCCAGGATGTTTTAGCTACGATATTAAATGTTTTTACTTACCAGGTTTAATCTTATACCTACCATTCTTATAAAAACATTTTCACCATATCTTATAAAACTCATGTTCACCCTACCAAATTTTTGTACTTTCTTAGAGCATTTTCATCTCATCCCCTATAATTATGTGTGGGGAGTTTGTAAATTATAGGGTGGGGTTGTAAGTGATTGTGAGTGTAAATTATAGGGTGGAGAGAGAAATATAGTGATTTTTTGTAAATTTGGGGAAACATTTGGGGAACATTGTTTGCCCCTATTTATTTTTTAATATTTGTTGGATTGGTTTTGAGTAGATGAGAGAGAAAACTATAATAATAAATGTATAAAAAATATTATTTAATTAAACAGAAGAGAGAAATATAGTGTTTTTAGTGTAATTATAGAGATAGGGATGAGGAGTGAGATAAGAATCAGCATTCTTAGAGCATTCTCATCCCACCCCTTTTTTTATGTGAGGGGTGTTTTTATAATTTAGTGAGTGATTTAGGGTATTGTGAGTGAAGAGTTTTTATATTTTAGAGAAAGTAGTGATTTTTCTGTATATTTGAAAAGTTACTGTTCACCCCCTATAATTTTTTAATATATTTTGAAAGTGTTTGTGAGTGAAGGAAAGAGAAAAGGTAATGATAAAAGGTATAAAAAGTATTATTTAATTGAAATGGAGAGAGAAAATATAGTGAGTTTTAGTGTAATTTTTGGTTTATGGATAGGGGGTGGGATGAGAATGCTCTTAGAGCATTCTCATCCCATCTCCTATAATTATGTGTGGGGAGTTTGTAAATTATAGGGTGGGTTGTGAGTGGTTGTGAGTGATTGTGAGTGTAAATTATAGGGTTGAGAGAGAAATATAGTGATTTTTTGTAAATTTGGGAAAACAGTTGAGGAACATTGTTTGCCCTTATTTATTTTTTAATATTTGTTGGATTGGTTGTGAGTAGAGGAGAGAGAAAACTGTAATGATAAAGATATAAAAAAAATTATTTAATTGAACAGGAAAAAGAAATGTATTGTTTTTTTAATGTAATTATAGAGATAGAGATGAGGAATGGGATGAGAATGCTCTTATCCGACTCCTCATCTCTATCCATATAATTACATCAAAAACACTCTATTTCTCTCTCCTGTTTATCAGATCCATTTTTCTCTTTTTTTTAAGAAAATTTGTTTGTTAACATCGTCTAGTGGTGGGAATTAGAATATTGTTGATTGGACTATTGAATACCTCCGGCTTGATTGTATGAAACGTGTTTAACAAATGAGTATATTTGTTACTTATGATTATTTAATATATTTAACTTCAAAGGAATGTGATCTTCAAATTATTACACAATTATCCTATAAAATGTCTACATTTACTGAACCAATCAACTTAGCAAATGATTGGGACATTAATTTTTTTTAACGACTTTAAAAAATAAATTTGAAATATTTATATTGTTTGTTGTTCAATAAATCAGTGTTGGTTCATCTATCCAATACAGAAACCTATTTCTATTGGTTTGTCAAATATACCTATTTTGAGTGGTTCATCAAGCTAGATACCTTTTTTCCAAATTCCTACTGACGGCTAATTATAATAGACCGAAAAAATAGAATTTAATCGAGTGGTTAAAAGTATTTAATTTTGGGGACTAAATTGTATGCGTTAAAAAATGGCGTCTAAGAGAGAAAAAATGGAAGTCGGCTAAGTATTTAATTCGGAAGGCAAAGGATTCAATTTTAGCAGCCATAATAGGAATAAAAGAAAATGGCTAAATGAAGTTTTAGCTGGCTAAGAGGGAAAATAATGAGCTGGCTACAGATATTCCAAATCCGGCTAAGAGTCTAGGATGGCGGCTAAAAATCTATTGTTGTAGGATAAATTTAGTCGTGTTTGATACGTGTCGAATATGTATTGGTTGAAGTAGGTCAAATTTACTTTTTACAAAATTCAGTGCCCCTAAAGTGTCAACTAAGGCTTAGCCGCCTTAACCGTCTATTATGACGTGTCTCTCGTTTATTGGACCAAAACTCTATGATTAGAAAGATACAAGCTAAAATAAACATGTCTATTCTCGAGAATTCTTGTCAAACATGTTCATTTTACTAAATTTCCCTTTTGTTAACTTGTAGTCCGTACTTATTATTAATTCGGTCCTTATTTTAGAATGTCGCACTTGTTAACAGGCAAGTCCCTTTCAAACATTAATTAAAATGGTTGGAATATATCATCATAACTTTACTCTTTAGAACTGGACCATTGGAGCTTCCAGTAAACGTATTCGTCGTTATAATTCGTCATCAATACGATAAGAGAAATTAAAGAAAATAACAATATAATTGTTTAAATACAACGAAAATAACAACAATAAACACACCTAGTAAAAATCTCTTAAATAACAAAGCTATTAATTATTATGGTATATGTGAAGTGTAGTATGTAATAGTACATATAGCTCAAAGAATAAATAAGTCGATTTCAGATAGACTTAGCGGTTCAAAAACCACATGTATGAAACTAAATAATAGAAACAAAAAGATAAACACTAGACCTCTAACCGGCATAGGAAAAAAACCAAAAAGGTACAATAAAAAATATGTAATAGTAATAATAATAATAATAACAACAGCAGTCATAATAATAAGTATATAAATAAAATAATGATAATAGTAATGCATAATAGAGAAAAAATATATTAGAAATAAAATATTACAGTAATATACTTGTTTAAATAAACCAACAAATTACACAATTAAAACCAAAGTCTATAACACAACAATGACGAAATGAAATGAATACTACACAACACAAATGACACAAATATAATGTGAAAATTTAAATTCCTACAAAATGAAATTAATTATAAACTTTGTTGTTTTCATTTATGTTTAAGAAATCGAATTCCTCCACCTTCTTGGTGTCTTTCTAGCCTGCGTCACATTAGTCGGGCTCTCGACATTATTTTCAGCCGTGCTCAGCTTAGTAATCTTGCTCAGCTTCTTCCATCCACTCGACCATGCGGAATGATGTTTCGGTTTATTCACCTTATCAAACTGCCTTTGCAGATTCTCCATCTCATGTTGCAGTTCCAAATACTTGGTCTTGACAGTCTCCAACTCGAATTTAAGCGTGTTTATGTCCTTTTTAGCTGCAGCCCATCCTTCCTGAAATGACTGCGGTGTTCCTTCTAGCAATGTTTTCCTATTTTGAACCATTGGTTGGTAGCCAGCGGTCTCTTTAACCGAGTTGCTTGCGATCGCGTTGCTGATCTTCACCTGCTTGGAGAAAAGAACCTGCACTACAACTCGGAGTGGGAGCCTCTCGTTTTGTGCAGCGTGCATGCAAGCATCCATCGAGAGCTTTTGGCAGTCCATCACTCTGCATAGCCTTTTACGTTCATGTTCAGAAAGAGTTGGGTGGGCCTGTCGCATAAACATGAGCTCTAGTAATAGTGAAACATATATTTATCTTTTCATGTAACATATATATTTACCAATTTGGTCACAATAATCAACTCAAGGCAGGGCCCGGGTGTCTTTATAAAAACATAATCCACCCAAGTTAAAAAGGAAAAAAGAAAAGTTAATGTAATGTATATTTTGATCATTTTAAAAGATATAGTTTAGTGGTAAAACCTCACCATTTTCCCATTTGAAACCTGAGTCTCTGCAACCACGTTTCATGTTGACACAAAACAAGGAGGGAACATGCCAAAAGACAAAAGGTCCAATTTTATTAGTGACCAGTGGCCCCAACTTTGAGGGAAACAAAACAATATAAAGTCTGATTTTCTTTAGTAATCAGTGACCCTATTTTGTTATGATAGAAAATACTATTACACTAAAAAAGGTATAGATGATTTATAAATCTAAAGCACAACACTAAAAATTTATAATAAAAAAAGGCCTGTGTATGCTTTTTTTTTTCTTTTAGCCATCAAAATGGTTGAACTGCCCTAATAACTGTAAGTTTTATATATTTAATCTTGCACCATGCCCTTATATTCTAATTTCTAAACTTAATTAGGAAATAATGAAGTTTAAAAGTTTAAATACCTTAAGATACGAATCGATAGCGCGATATAATCCATCGTCGCAACTCCTTGCTGATTCGGGCAAAGCCTCGGCCAGCACTTGAAACTTTGTCAGTGAAAGGTTCGGATCCCTTGAGACCTCGGTGAGGTAGCTATCCACGAGCCGAGCGACTCTCATTTTCGCAGTTGAGTTATTACTCCGTTGCGTTAAACCTTCTTGCGACGATTGACGGCCTGGGTTCTCGGTTTCCATCTGTTCTTGAACCAGGAAATGCTCCAAAAGCCTTTGAACCAAATCAACATCATACATAGTTTCGGCTTTGTTGTAACAAGGGATCAAAAGATCAGCCAAACTTGCCTGTTCGAATTGCATCCCAACTCGTTTTTCGAGCTCTGTAACGAGCGCGGGAGCCACCTTCATCAAGTTAGCCATTCGCAGTAACTGAAGAAGGAAGCTGCAAGAAACACTATCTTTTTGGGGAGGAATTATGCTTATTAGGCTTTCAATTATCATTCTTTGATCTCTCATTTGACTAGTTGAAGAAAGATCATCTCGGTTTCCGGCTACAATCATGTGCAGCCCCCCTTTCCAGTGGCCCGAAACCGCCACTCCAGCCATCCCGCCACCAATACTACTTCCTTCTTCAGTTAAACCACTAGCCCCCTCTTTAATCAACCCGGGAAGCGATTTAGCGGCGTAGTGTGTAATTGCAGCTCCAATAAGTTCATACCGCATTCCTTTAACTTTAATCGCAGTGATCACTCTCACGAAGTGATCGATTCTAAGAATCGAAACATCTTCAAACCACCAGTCGGGCGGAACTGGGGTTCTGCTCGGGCTGGAATCTTTCATCTCGTTCCAACCCGGGCTAGAAGCCTTGATTGGTTTTCCGGTGTATTGCCACCGGATACCTTTCGGGTTTGCACATGCTTTCCACGCAATCGACTCGCTGCATCTCCTAACAATCTGGAGATTCTCAGCCCACGGCGACAAAGATTCACAGCTTTTGAGTACGAGGATCGAATCTCTCCATGACGACAAAACCACATAACTGAGAAAAGCTTCTGTTTTGAATATAAGATTCCCTTCTTCCAAGTCCTCCGTCATTTCCAGATACTCAGCGGCACAACGGAGGCCAGAGATGTTCGTGGCGGTCAGATCAACCGAGATTCCATAGCAGAATTTTGCCGCGAGTTCGAAGGCTTCTGGACCACCTGGTATGTCATCCATGGCTATCTTGCTCAAATCTAGTTCTCTTGAATCATATATTATTCTGTTCATCTTTCCACTTCTTGAAAGAAGGGGATACTTTAAAGTTTGAACAACAGGAAAACAATATATGAATCATTTAATAATATTACACACAATATGTTTGATTAAGTTAAAAAGTTTTATGACTACTATATACCTTATGCAAATGGAAAGAAACGTCACCAATCTGGACCAAGAAATCACTAGGAACATCAGTTGCAACGAACCAAGATTTGCCTCTTTGTTCGAAGCGATCAGTCTGGACGCCATGTTTCGTCGAAGAAAGAGCACCATTTTCGTAGTCTCTTCCGGCAACAGATTCAGACTCTGAATCCCACATGATGGTGACAGTAAAACCCTAAAGAAGTCTTGGAAATTTGCTAGTGAGGATGATTATTGGTGGTGGGTGACTCAAAAACGGTAGAATATCACATGGGTTTTGGTTGGATTTATAGAAAAAACATGGGATTGATATGCAGTTTGAACAACAGTACAGGCTGTGAGGTAATGGGCATAAACATGAAAGTGTTTTTGGAATGGATTTTGTCAGATTTTGAGAGCTTTATGTGTTAAGTATATGCACATTGAGATGGTACAATCAGTTACCACTGACTACCTTGCAAATCTACTTAAAGATCGGCGCACGTGCCTTATCTAACACAAAGATTATTTATGTCCTAAATTCTCGTTAATTAAAATAAATTAGGGACAATGAAATTTAATGGTAAAATATGATGATTACTGTAGGGACAACTCGAACTCAGATTAGTTAAAAGATGGAAACCGTCAAATTGTCTTGTAAGGCTGGGGTTATACCCCATTTTTCCTCGCGCATGAGGTGAGATGGACGTTGGATCGTCTCACATGATAACTGCTGATATGACAAATAGTCACGCATGATGAGCTTTAGAACAACTTTCTCTTTCTCTTTTTTCAGTTTTTGGCCGTTGGATAAAGGCACTGTTTTAAAAAACATTATTATAAGCACATGCATATACATTTTAACCAAAAACAAGCTCATTTCAACTATTCTCAAACCATTACATACCTAGTTCAACCTAAACAAAAAATATCAAACTGAATTACTCTTATTCGTCCGACAATACGAATTTTTTTCTTCATCCAATGGTGTTTACGGCCGAACATGTTTTATTTTGTGACTAGCAAACATCGCCTTCGCTAACGCGAAAATCTAGGTTGAATCGAGATCGTAAATGTCCACGCGACCATTCGGTAGACAACTACTTTGGCGAAAACGCAACTTTCACAAGCGATGATTTTAATAAACGTTTTTGAATGAGTAAACCCCAATTTCTAAGAATAGTGGACGACAAAGTTAGAAAGGATATGTGGTTTGAGTTACGTCTGAATGCGAGTGGGAGAAGAGATTTTACTCATCAACAAACGTGCACTATGGCGATCAGGCATATGGCATACGACACGGTCTATGATGCTTTGGACGAGTTCCTTCAGATGTTCTAACGAACGGTACGCGAAAGCATTTATAAGTTTACCAAAAATACTATTAAGTTATATAGCAAGAAATATTTACGTAATCTTACTTGGAGCGATAAACAAAAATTATATGAATGACATGAAACAAAACATGGATTCCCTGAAATGTTTGGTAGTATTGATTGTATGTATTGGGAGTGGGCAAACTGCCCCCAATACTTGGTGCGGTCGATCAGTACATGCAAAGTGATCATGCACACCCGACTATATCTTTACAAGCAGTCGCTTTCACAAGATTTATGAATTTAGCATGCGTTATAGGTGTTGCCGGTACAAATAATGATTTAACGATCTTGCATCAGCCCGCGTTTTACAACAATATCATAGAATGTAAGATGCCTGATTCTAGTTTTCAAGTTTCAGGAATCGAATACAAGCATGGTTATTATCTTAGTGAAGGGATATACCCGTCGTGGTCCATGTTGTAAAATCCTTCACGTGCCCACAATATGATATACGAAAGAAATTTAAGAAGGCTCAAGAGACGGCAAGAATGGATATTGAAAGATGTTTTGGTGTCATAAAAAGAAGTGGCACGTAGTGGCCAACCCGACACGAGCATGGGTGCAAAAAAATATGATGGGTGATGTATGCAATATGTATTTTGCATAACATGATTATTGAAGTTGAGATATGTATGATTTGCGACTACAACGAGGATCAAGACAACATCCAATATCAACCGTTTGACGAAACACAGAGAATATAACTGATTGGCTTTGAAAAATGAAGATACGCAAGACGCGCTACGTTTAGACTTGGTCGAACATATATGGTCTCTACGACTTACGTTCCAACAATAAAGACTAGATAACTTTAATAGTTATTCTTTTAAGTTTTAGTTTATTTCATAATTTTATTTCCAATGTTTAAGTTTTCGTTTATTTCATAACTTCATTTCCAATTTATTTGTTAATGTTTAATATTATATATATAAATTGTATTAAAATAGAAAAAAAATAGAAAATGGAGAATGATGGAGTTTGAGGCAAGTGGTGTATACCCCTATGTTGGGGGTGTTGAGGAGTGATGTTGAATGATGGGGGAAATCAGACGTAGCGCAGACATGACGAGTGAAGGAAAATGAGGCAAATGGTGTATCTCCTTAGCCTAAGGGGCCGTGCTTGGTCATTTGTGACCAACTTGGTGGTGGATGACGAGCTAATGTATGAAATAGAGAGGGTGGGGTGCATTCGTCCTCACACACATCATCTGTTGGGATTGCCAGAAGGAAAGGAAAGAAATTTGTCTGTGTCTATGAAGGATGTCCAAGATAGAGGAAAGAGAACGGATGGTAATGGGACGAGGTCGAGACAACTAATGGGACGGATGGTAACGTCGGTTTCATAAAATTTTTTTGGTATAAAAAAATATGTTTTGTGTTATAACTAGGAATAATAGTGTTCTGTATGATTAACTATATTACGTTGTGCTTGAATAATGTTAAACAACATTATTGGATTTGTTTTATTATCAATCATTGTTATGCTGCTATTTCATGTGTATGGCTAATTTAGCTACCATGTATGAATAGCAGTTGCGGTTTACAAAATCACAACATTAAGTGTAAGAATATCATGTTGTTATGTAGGTTTTAAATTATAAACAACTAGATTGGATGTTATAGTTATGTTATTTATTAGATATTACATTGTTTTTTTTTTGTGTTTTGGTTTCAATGCTATGCGTGTTTGGGTATATGTAGGATTATGTGTATATATAGTTAATCTATGTGTTTGTATATTTGTAGAATTATATGTTCATATACTTAGTATGTGTAGGATTAAATGTTATGATCTTATAGTTAATATGCGTAGGATTATATGTTCATATACTTAGTCTGTATACAAGTATATGTTATGATCACATAATTAAAGTGTATATATAAATGTGTAGGAATATATGTTCATATACTTAGTCTGTTTAAGATTATTTCATTACATATAGATTATTTTACTATATAGGTAATATGTTTTTGTTGGCCACTTTGTGTAGGATATTTTAATTATGATCATATTTTTGTGAATTACATGTATATGTTTTTTTTAAAGTATAACTCATTTCGACGAGTAAAGCATTTTTAACAAATGACAATTGATCAATAATAAAAGTTCAATGAATAATAAATAGAGAAAAATATTGTTTTAGTTACCGTAGTTTTAAACAGAGTCACTTTTAGTTTCTGAACAAAAACTTGAACTGTTTTACTCCCCGTGGTTTAAAAAATTGAACCTTTTTCGTTCCTACGTTAAACAGCCGTTAACAATAAGGTTAAAATCAGGGTATATGTATAATATTGGACCTATGTGTAATATTGGACACTTAAACATATTTTACCCTAGATTATTTTATTAACAGTTGTTCAATCAATTCACCAGACAACGGCTACGCAGGCTACGCATTCTATATACAAGAACAAAAAATCAATAACCTCTTTTTGGCCTTCACGAATCATGACTGATAGAATCAATTTTCCTGGCCAACCCACGACGACTCACATTCTCCAGTCACAAGTCGCCGGATTTTAAGCCGGTCACAATTCGCCGTATTTTTAAGCCGGATTGACGAGGTGTGACGGAATTTCATATTCTTCGATAGCCCGTGGAGCGTGGAGGCTACGTCTTCCTGACGAGGAAATTGATATACAAACTTACAGTAAGTTAAAGTTAGGCTTTTCTTCTTTTTTATTTTTTGTTACCAGTTCATTATAATGAAAATGTGATTTTATTTTCGTGTTAATTATAGATGATAACAACTTATTTGCCTTTAATATTTGCCATGGTGGTGAGTTTTCTCAATTGACGGGTAGAGCTTACGGGGGAGGCCGATCGGTTTTCATCGACAATGTCAAGGTTGGTAAAGTCGGTAAAGGTGATTTAGTGGATATGACCAGGAATCTAGGATATCCTCCTAGCGAGGTACTTTACTTTCATTTTAGAGAACCAAATACGTGTCTGGATTAGGGTATACATCCATTGTGTGACAATTATGATTTTAAGAAAATATTTGATATTATAAGAGGTAAAATTAAGGTGGTTGAGATATATATTGAACATGGGCATTCACGTTTGATAAATAATGTATTGTCCTCTTCCCATTTGGACTTTGCAAATGAAAGGGGGCATGAAGTAGATGAAGTTGATGTTGACATAGAATGCATATCACATTAGTTAAATGAGGAAAATGGTAATGAAACTTATTCACATGAATCGGATTCATATGAAACAGATGATGAGGATGATCCAGATTACGTTGTTGAAGAAAATGGTTCTGACTATTTGGAAGATGTAGAATTGGACATGAGTGCCTTCAAGTATAATGTTGATGCTGATGTGGTTGAAGTTTATAACGCCACAGATAATGCCCTGGATAATATGAAGGTGATTAACAGGAGAAGAGTATTGACGTTGACCATGTGTGTTGATGACCGTCGTTTGAGTCAATCAAAAACCTAATTATTCTAAATAGTTAGAGCAAGTAGGGTATCGTATAACAAGGAGTATGTGGTCAATGTATTCGTGTGACAAATTTAATATTATGAAGTGACTAATTTTTAGTGCTGATCACACAAGCAATTTTGAGTAAATTCAGAGAACTAAGCAATGAACAAGTCAACGAATTTCAAACAGTTAACAAAGCAAATCACACCCGGGAATTCAAGTAAGCAACCAACAGTATCTCATACAACCTAACAGATTAATTATTAACGATTAATTGAAAACTGATCAATCAGACAAAACCTTAGACATCAACAATTACTTTACACACGACACTGGTTATCAAACAGTCCTTGCCAGTGTGACTCAGTTAAGGGTAATTATATGTTTTATCATATTCAATCTAACCAAACAGTTATATGACTAATTATCTAGCAACTGGTAACAGGTCGTTTAGACCAACGTAAACCTAAACCGACCGAACACTCAGAAATACCAAACATCAATAATCATATATTAATCATCAATAACAAAACATAAGTATTCTTAATCACATGAGAAAAACTGTAAAAGGTTACAAACTATACATCCCGGGTGCGATTCTAGGAGATTAGCCGAGCCGGGACATCATCGAATCTTCAATACGGATTATATGGATCGTAGAAATGGTCTTGACACGAGCTAGGATAGTGAAATCGCCTATAGGAACTGCTGGAAATCGCCTCTTTTCTTCCAAAACTGAGTTAGGGTTTCATATGATGAAAAAGAAGATAATAACCAAAATTTCCCGTCTGCACACTAGTCGCGGTACGCGACTGTGAATCGATCGCGTACCGCGATTGACCACAAGTCAAACTTCATTAACATCCCATCGCGTACCGCGATGGGGCCTTCAGCAATCCCATCGCGGTACGCGATGGGATACTGCTACAGCAACCTTCCATCAGCTTCATCGTTTTGCGTGCTGGATATCCCGGGTCTTCATTCCGTGTCACAGCAGGTCCATATTGAGTACTTTAATGCCTATGACCTGAAATCCAATAAAACACGTATGAAGTGTCGATAGTTCTAGAATAAACAGTTAAAACTAAATAATAAACGAACTAAAACATATACAAATTAACCGACCATCACATTCCCACACTTATCTTTTGCTTGCCCTCAAGCAAAACTCTAAAGCAAACATCGACCTCCATCATAGGCATGTAGATTATCGCCATTAATACTAGTAAGGTTTATGGTCATACCCAGTTTCCCAGACTGACACTTTCTAGATTGACATCCCACAAATAAGGTTAAATGATATTATAAAAACAATAGAGCCGCCCAGACGAGTGTACTTTGTTTCCGGTTAAAAGGCATACATGTTCATACCCCTCACACTATCATCACTTCTCTCGGTTTAATATCTGGACTAGCAAAAGATGAGCCAGTATATGTCTCTGTCCTCAAATACCAAATATGAGTTACAAATTAATAAGCTTGCAGGCCAGTCTTATCTCCACCCATTACCCACCGGTTGCATAAGACTCGGACTAAGGTTTTGCTGAGGCTTAGGCTGGGTGCGGAATAGGCATATTTAGTGACTAAGGTGAATGAAACCCAGTTTACAAATACACAAACAACTAATAAAAAATAAACAGATTGCTAATTACATAACTGAATAAGAACTAACTTTCTTTTTGACTTTTTTTTTGCTGATTTTTTTTTTTACTTTTTTTTAACTTTTTTTTCAAACTGATAGACAATACACTGAAGCAAATAATTATACAACTCTGACAAACACATAATTACAACTCAACTGAGACATACGTACATTATGTACTATGCTCAACAACAGACTATATACAACTCGATAACAAACTGGATTTCATCACACAGGGTTAAAATATAATGAAGGCCAAGACTGAAATGGTGTGTAATGTCTGGTTTAGCAAATAAACAGGAATGAGGTCCAAATGGGCTCCTATGGGGATATAGTCGGGTAAGGAAATTTATTTAGTGGAGGAAAAGTGTATGTAAAGGTTTTCTAAAGTCCTAATCTCCATACAGGTGGTGGTATTATAAGACAAACTGAAAATTTTTCTTACTTTTCAGACACTCATCACGACTTGACTCAAATTTTCGGGACGAAAATTCTTTAACATGGGAATGATGTGACAATCGTCAATTTCAGGTTAACTCCGTTAACTCAACTCCGTCAATTCAAACTTAAGATCACTGAATCTATAACGCACACTTCATTACATTTAAACTAGGGTTTAAATGACGCTTAACACTTACTACATGTGTAGTCTTTCGGGAATTGCACCGAAACGCAAACGAGTTGACGCAAATGATTGGTGAATAAACGAAAAACGTCAAAACGGTAATTATGTGATAATTATGTGTTAGACTTATGTGTTGTGTGATAACATCGTTATAAACACTAACTCAAGATGTAAACAAGTTAGTTAAGCTAGATAAGTAATACTTAGAAGTGGAGGGGCCAAAGTGTAACATAGATTATTATAAATAATAATAATACTAAACCCTAACTTATTATTCTTCTTCCCCCACAAGTCCCGATCGGAAACCCCCCCCCCCCCCTTGGCTCCTTGGCTGCCGTCACCTATACACACACATACAACCATCAATTGCAACTTTTGATCGAAGATTAAGGTGCTAGGAAGGTATAAACGACTATCCTATGCATCCTTTATACTTGATTTTGATGTTTAATGGGTTAATTGAAAACCCTAGATGGCCGATTTCATGTGTGTATGTAACTAATATGATTGTTGTTGATTTGATAATGATTTGATAACTAGAATGAACATTGTTACATGTTAATTGTTGTGTCCTTGATTTGAGTTCAAACAAAAACCCTAATCATGTATGTAATGTGTAATTGATGTGCATGGATAGTGTTTATGGAGGCTAGAGTGTTATATGAATGCATGATGGTCCATAGATAGTTAATATGTTGAGTTTGGATGCAAACAGTTTCTGGACAGATTGTGTTATTGATGTTTAAGTGACTGTAACGAAGTGTAAATGTGAAAAATTGGTTGAGATTATTGATACTACAGTAAACTAGGTTGAGTCTAGTTTCTAAAGAATATAAATTTGCAATTTTTGGACGCGGAAAAGTTAACTTTTATGATTTTACAAAAACGTTGTGCAAAGCTGAGCTGTTAGACCTGCTGTTAGGTTGTTTTGTAAATGTTATATCTCATGAACTACGAGACCAATTGGGTTGGTTCCACTTCTGGAAGTTGACTCATTGAGTTAGGAACCTAACCCAAGTGGTCTTGTATTTATTAGATTTTTCGTTTAACGGGAATTTCAAATAACATTCTGTTGCGCATGAATTTGACTGTTATGAGTTTGCTGTAATGATTTGATGATTGTGAGAAACCTATGTGGAATAAAAATATAATAAAATATGTTCTGGAAACCTAAGACATATATGCTTTTGTGACGATTTTTGGTAAATTAATTGAGATGCTATGATCGGTGGAATAGTACAATCTTTCAAGTAGGATTTCTGTCTCGGTGGAACTAGCTGCTGAGTTTTGTGAAAATGCATGAAACATGATACTTGCTATATAGTTGTTATGTTTTGACCAAATTGCACTTGCGGGGAATAATTGCTAATTGATTGTCATGATTTGGCCAAATTGCCCTCATGGGGAATAATGGCTAGTTAATTGTTATGTGTTGACCAAATTGCCCTTACGGGGAGTAATTGCTAGTGATGTACTTTATGAATACATGACACGTAAATAATTGCTTACACATGTAACGTATAACAAATACATTTGTTAAAGTCACACACAATTCACAAACGAAACACGAAACATGTTATGTGCATAGGTATTATGTGCCGGGTCTAGAGACTCGATAATATTCCGACACTTAGAAAAATCTCTTTGTTGTTTTAGAACGCTAGAGAGAATTTTTCTGTGACGCGCATCTTGGTGAATTATTTTGGGAATACTTCGCAAACAGTGAGTTTCACTTTCCCCTTTTAAACTTTTTAAACGCTTTTCACTTGGGGGAGATAACATACTCCGAAACGCATTTAAGATTTTGTTAATATAGATTATATATCACTTGTAAAGACTAAGTGGCAAACGCGTTAACTAAAGTTCTTCATTCACATCGAACCATTTAATATTGGATAATAGCGAGTCATTGTTGAGTAGTACTACTGGGTTTGACAAACCCCACCCAACGCTAAACTCGCCTGGAGGTCGAGTGGGTGTAATCTTGGCTAAACACATACCATGGTCTGGATGACCTGGTGGCAAGGCAAATGATAAACAGTCAGCTTCGGTGTCGAACACTTAGTGATACTTGTTTTATAGGCTAGCTACCTTTAGATATATAATTGACATAACATTATCTGTAACGCAAAACGCTTAACGCAAAACGCTGTAACGCAAAACGCTGTAACGCAAAACGCTGTAACGCTGAACGCAAACGCTAAACGCTTTATTTTTATATAAACTTGTGAACTCACCAACCTTGTGTTGACACTTTTAGTATGTTATTCTCAGGTAGCCGAGGCAGGCGCGCGGTTTAGGAACATGCATTGCTTGAAACATTTTAATTATGCAAACTTATTTTTAAACTGTTATCATTGGGTTTTAAGTCGTCCTGCGTGACGTAACATTGTTTGCTATGGTTTTACGCTTCCGCATTTATTATGGTTTTGAAACTTTGTTTTATGGTTTGATTATAACTAATGATTCCGATCCTGTTAGTTCACACCCTCTGACGGTAAAACTCCGTTAGTGGATTTTGAGGGTGTGACATATTAAGATCTTGATAAGCATGTGACAAGCAAGTTCTAACTCTGTAAAACATACTGGTTTCCCTCAATTAATGGTGTAAGACATGTTTTATATCTATTATATAATATGTGTATTAAGTATAGGGGGCCATCTCATAATATATCTGGAATAATGGGCTGCCGATATGAAACATGTATACCCGTCCCCTTGACTCGTTATCCCCGCCTACACGACCCCATTTTCAACTTCTCTTTTTGAAAACATCTGTGAGTAAGACTATCGAGAAGCTGAAAAACCAACCATGACCAGAAACCTATAACTTGGCATTAATGGGAATAATTAACAGTTAACAACTTTGGTTTCTGAACACTCTTCGAGATACCATCGGGCTAAAATTTTTTCAAATTTCCCCCATCCCCACACTTTAGGTTTACATTGTCCTCAATGTAAGAATACTTAACATTGTCCTCAAAGTTAAAATAGATAAAACATTTAATGAACATTTGAGGGACGGGGTTGAAATTAACTTTTTTTTTTTACTATTAAGCAATTTTAAAATTCAGGGCTCAAATGTGACGGCTCAACTAATAATTATACAATTATAATTTTAACGTTTAAAGTAATAAAAAAAACAAATTATGAAACTGAAATCACCTGATATCAACGGGACTAGAGAAGGACCAATCGGCTTGCGAACTCTCAAAAATACTCGTATACTCTCGTCTCATCCAATTACCAAACTGTTAATTGAACCTGCAAAATCTCGAGACGTGTAGAAGCAAGCTTCTCACAAGTGTAAGACATAGGTATTTTAAGAGTTATGAAAATGACTATTTATTAATTTTATTAAAACAATTACCGAGCCAAATTAAGTCGTTTCATCAGAAATTCTGTTAAGTTAGTTAAAAACGTTAAAAGACCTAACTCACTTTCGTAGGAATCACGATTGCATTTATCATATGCAACAAGCCCTGTAAACCCCCCGGTAGCCCAGGAGGACGAGTGGGGTCTCGTGAGGGTTTATAGTGAACTATACCCACAAAGTTCGATTACCACATAATATACACGTACCTGGATTAACCACAGCAAAATGAACATAAAAGCACTCTCGGTCGCTTAACTGAAACCTCATTTTCTCGTGGAACGGTATCCCCACACTTAGCTTTTGCTATGATGGTACGCTTAAAATACAATTAGTAATAAATAAATAAAAATGCAAACTAAAAATATACAAAATGTACAAATACCACCCTTTTGAAAATTTGATGACATTCAAGGTGGGCGTCTAGCCTGCCCCCGTGCAGCCTTCTCGTTACATGCACGCTCCTCAAGAGATTCCTCCCAACCTTTTGGAAAGCCATGATCCTTACATTTTTCATTTACGTCTGGCGGTTTCTTTACCTCTTTCTTTTTCGTCGTCTTTCCCTTTCTTGTAGTTGCTTCCTCACCATCTCTAACTCCATGCAACATCTCATTTCATCTTTTCTCCTTCATCCTATTCCTTAGCTCATTCCTGTCAGCCACAACACATTTCTCTTTTGTGTGATCCTTTCTCAGGGATTCACACTTGTCAACAACATGTTTAGTAGCATTTTCAAACAATGGTAACCGTTTATCACGATCCCCATACTTAATCTCCAATATCCCCTTAGCACAATCAATTACCGCATGTGCTGTGGCAAGGAATTGCCTACCCAATATGACTTGAGGTTGTGTATTATTCTCACGTTTGGCATAGTCAAGTACAAGAAAGTCAACTGGGTAGAGAAATTCCTCCACCTGAACCATTACATTAGTCACCATGCCCCGTGGAAGTGTGTGAGTTTGGTCCAACACCACGGTGGTGTTTACCCTTTCTAATGGGCCAAATTCATACTGATCATATAAACTACCAGGCATGATACTAACACATGCTCCAAGATCTAGAAGTGCCCGATCAGTTTTAAATTTCCCAATTTGAATTGATAAATGTGGCACTCCCGGGTCTTGGAGTTTACTTGAGGTGGTATTATTCTCCACCTCCTCATCTCTGATGTTGGTCGATTTACCATTTAAACATTTTTCACATGTGCAATTTTCATAAAAATACATTTCATATGTTTTTGGTTCTGATTCATTTTGGAAAATCGATTCATTTTGACCGACACAATCACTTTCACCACTAAAATCTTCCACCACCCCCTCAACAAACTGTGGTGGTGAATCAACTTCAACAACAGAAATTTCAAAATGAGGTAAAAAACTTACAGCGTTGATGAGCACATTGTTTCCTTTCTTGGAGCTTAAGCAGTAATGGTTCGGGTTGACTGTGGTGTCACTCGGGAGTTGGCCCACATTCTTCTGTAGCTTTGCCACATCTGCAGCGAGTTGAACGATCTGCTTCATCATTGCCTCTAACGACTTATCCCATAACTCGAACTGTTGCTTCGTCTCGGCCTTGTGATCAGTCATAACTTTCAATAATGCATCCAACTTTGAGTGCACTGACTCATCCGAATTTTTCGAGGACCCTTTCTGTTGATCCTGATTACCCGAAGAATTTCCGCCCCGGTTACCGTCTCTGTTATACCCCCGATCCTGATTACTCGAACCCTGCTGATAACTGCTCTAGTGGTAATTACCCTGCGATCTGTTCTGGCTCGATCCCTAAAAGTTCGGGTTCAACTGCGAAGATTCGTTCCCGTAACGAAAGTTCGGGTGATTCCTCAGGCCCGGGTGATAGGTGTTCGAATTGAACCCTTGGCCTTTGGAATCCCCGTAAGCATAATTAACTTCCTCGGTGTCATCCTCCACATCATCATAATACTCGGGGCAATTTTCTGCCTTATGCCCGATTTCACCACAATCTTCACAAACCGTGAATTTAACACCAACTTTCCCGACCTCTCTTTCCTTACCCTTTTACAACTCAGCCAGTTCAGTTCGAACTCAGTAATTCTTTCAGACTCACTCGCAACTGACTTAACTGACCTTGATGAATTACCCTGTCTTCGTCTTTCAGCTGCTGCTTCGGATTTTGAATCTTCACACATAAACTCTAGAAAATCCCAATCATCTTCCTCAGGCTGATTCAGCAACAGACCATTACACGAGGCCTTAAGATGCTTTCGGTCCTCGTATGTCAACCCATCAACAAAACACTTTACCAGTTCCCACAGTTCGATTTGGTGATGTGGGTATTTCCTGATCATGTCTTTATACCTGGTAAAAGCTTCATGAAATAACTCACCAGAGAAATGTGAAAAGTTGCGAATGTCTGAACGGGCCTTGGTAGTCTTCGACCGTGAATAAAACTCGTTTAGAAACACCTGCTGCATCTCGGCCAAATTTCTGATACTGTGCATCAGCAGTGAATTAAACCAGAGTTTTGCTTTGTCTTTCAGGGAAAACTAGAATATTCGCAACCAGACTTCATCCTGATCGAACGTACCATCACCAATAGACCAGCAAATAGTCGAAAAATCGGTCAAGTGTGAATATGGGTCTTCCGAAGCCAACTCGTGGAAATGAGGAACGATGTTAATGTAATATGGCCGGGACTTAAAAGTTTGCTGTCCCTGCATTCGTTCCAGTGGAACCAACGGGGATGCTCCGTCCGAGATAGCCGGTCTGAACCGACTGTTAACACCGTGAACCGGAGCCATATAATTCCTCCTAAGCCCCCTAGGGTTTCCCAAACCGCCCTGGTTAACCGGAATACCACGAACTCTCTCGGGCCGTTTCGCCCGATTCACCCTGTCTCGACCCCTTCCGTTTCTGTTAACTGGTTCAGCCTGTCTTCGATTAACCGGCTCTTCCACCTCTTCACCCCGATTACCATAACCCACATCTTCCTACTCAAAACCTTCGTTCTCGGGCTCAACTGCTTGATTATTTCTAACCCATCTGTCTACCTCATTATCGATCTCCAAACCTTCGTTTCCATTATTATTTTCCCCTTCGTCTTCTTCTTTTGTCGGAACACTCGGTTGAAAATCATCGATATTTATCTGAACTCGGCGGTTGGGGTTATTATTTGGAGCGGATGGTCCGGCTCGGTCAAAGTTAAGGTTTAGGTTTCGTCTTGGGTTTTGGTTTCGGGTTCTGGAAGCACGAGCTGAGTGATTTTTGTCATTTTGGTTATTGAAGTCTGGTTGGTTAGGTATGTTGTCTGGGTGAAACACGTTAGTTTGTGGGAGTGGGTCTTGGTTTTGGTTATTGTTATGGTTCTGGTTTTCGTGTTGGTTCTGGTTCTGGTTCTGGTCTGCCATTTCTGAATTTCTGTTTTGCACTGTCGAGCTAACCTCTCTATTTCGGGCTCGTAAATTAACGGAGACTGTCGGCCCGAATGGCAGGTGTGCATAAACCTGTAATCTGCACAACTAACACAACCCGCGTAAAATACAGAAAAATATAATTTAAACTAAAAATTGAAAACAAAATTAAAACTAAAATTGAAATTAAAATTAAACAGAAAAAATCAAATAACACGAAAAACACTAAGCGCACTAACTCCCCGGCAACGGCGCCATTTTGATGACCGTCGTTTGAGTCAATAAAAAACCTAATTATTCTAAATAGTAAGAGCAAGTAGGGTATCGTATCACAAGGAGTATGTTGTCAATGTATTCGTGTGACAGATTTAATATTATGAAGTGACTAATTTTTAGTGCTGATCACACAAGCAATTTTGAGTAAATTCAGAGAACTAAGCAATGAACAAGTAAACGAATTTCAAACAGTTAACAAAGCAAATCACACCCAAGAATTCAAGTAAGCAACCAACAATATCTCATGCAACCTAACAAATTAATTATTAACGATTAACTGAAAAACTGATCAATCAGACAAAACCTTAGACATCAACAATTACTTTACACACCGTACTGGTTATCAAACAGTCCTTGCCAGTATGACTCAGTTAAGGGTAATTGTATGTTTTATCGTATTCAATCTAACTAAACAGTTATATGACTAATAATCTAGCAACTGGTAACAGATCATTCAGACCAACGTAAACCTACACCGACCGAACACTCAGAAATACCAAACATCAATAATCATATAATAATCATCAATAACAAAACATAAGTATTCTTAATCACATGAGAAAAACTGTAAAAGGTTACAAACTATACATCCCGGGTGCGATTCTAGGAGATTAGCCGAGCCGCGACATCATCGAATCTTCAATACGGATTATATGGATCATAGATATGGTCTTGATACGAGCTAGGATGGTGAAATCGCCTATAGGAACTGTTGGAAATCGCCTCTATTCTTCCAAAACGGAGTTAGGGTTTCATATGATGAAAAGAAGATAATAACCAAAATTTTCCGCCTGCACACCCGTCGCGGTACGCGACGGGGCCTTCTGTGAATCGATCGAGTACGGCGATTGACCACAAGTCAAACTTCATTAACATCCCATCGCGTACCGCGATGGGGCCTTCAGCAATCCCATCGCGTACCGCGATGGGATACTGCTACAACAACCTTCCATCAGCTTCATCGTTTTGCGTGCTGGATATCCCGAGTCTTCATTCCGTGTCACAGCAGGTCCATATTGAGTACTTTAACGCCTATGACCTGAAATCCAATAAAACACGTATGAAGTATCGATAGTTCTAGAATATACAGTTAAAACTAAATAATAAACGAACTAAAACATATACAAATTAACCGACCATCATGTGTAGTGATGAAGATAATTCCACTGTCTTGAATACGGTGAAACAGAGGATAAGAAGAAAAGTAATTTGTCCCGGGCCTCGGAGTGATGTATGCCCATTCTATGTCGGTCAGGTAATTGAAGATAAGGATACGTTGAATGAAATGGTTAAAACATATGTAGTGGCATCAAGAAGAGAACTTTTCATTAAGAAAAATGACAATATAAGATATAGAGTTGTGTGCTTGGGTAAGAATACTACTTTGATTAGCGGTAAGGGTTCAAACTTGCCAACTATGGAAACCCCTAAGGCTCAAAGTGCAAAAAAAAGAACATTAAACCTACTTGCACTTGGGCAATTCAAATCTCAAGACCATCCATTTCCGATCAGTGGTGTGTGAAGACAATCTCCCACAAACATCAATGTATACAAACTAGGGTTGTTAATCTATACACTATGGGCACCATAGCGAGGGAGATAGAGTCAGAAATTGAAACAAATCCTACAATCCCCGTTAAATCTCTTCAAGACAAAATCCAGAAGAAGCACCAAATCCACGTTTCGGAAGTGAAAGTGAAAAGAGCAAATAAGCTTGCTAATGATAAAAAGGATGGTGATTTTATACAGTAGTTCGGTATGCTAAGAGCCTACCTTGAACAACTGGTAAAAGCCAACCTCGGTAGCCATGCCAAAATAGATGTTGAACCATGTCTTGACCCTAACAGTCCTACTAGGCAATTCAGAAAGGTTTATATATGTTATGGTGCTACAAAGAGAGGTTTTCAAATGTTGGAAAGAGAATTTTTGGGGCTAGATGGATGCTTTATGAAAGGCTCATTTTCAGGCCAAATCTTGACTTCAGTAAGTATTGATGGTAACATGTGTATTTATCCAGTTGCTTTTGCACTCGTGGAAGCTGAAACTCTAAACTCATGGACATGGTTCTTAGAGTGCCTTAGAGATACTCTTGAATTGCCCACGGATGCTAACTTCACTTTTATTAGTGACCGTCAAAAGGTAATTTTGTCCATGCTCTTTAGTTGTTGTTTTAATGTTGTTTGGTTGCTATTATTGTTGTTTTTTATGCGTTTGTTGCTGTTAATGCTTTATTGTTGCTGTTAATGATGTTTTTTGATGCTGCTAATGCTGTATTTGATGCTGCTAATGCTGTATTGTTGCTGTTAATGATGTTTTTGTTGCTGTTAATGATGTTTTTGATGCAGCTGATGCTGTTTTTGATGCTGCTACTGCTGTATTGTTGCTGTTAATGATGTTTTTGTTGCTGCTAATGCTGTATTGTTGCTGTTAATGATGTTTTTATGCTTTTTGTTGCTGTTAATGCTGTATTGTTGTTGTTAATGATGTTTTTGATGCTGCTAATGTTGTTAATGTTGTTTTTTATGTTGTATTGTTGCTGTTAATGCTGTTTTTTAGGTTGCTAATGCTATTTTTTTAAGTTGTATTGTTGTTAATGCTGATGTTGTCATTATTTGTTGTTTTAGGGATTAATTCCAGCATTAGAAAAAGTGTTCCCTAGGTCTGAGCATCGATTTTGCGTTAGACACATCCTTGAAAACATGAGGAAGCAATGACGTGGAGATGTGTTCAAAAACATGTTCTTAAAAGCAACTGGTGCCACTTCCATCCCTTACTATTTGAAAGCTATGGAGGAAATAAAGGAAGCAGATGCTACATTATATGATTGAGTCAACCAGAATGCAGCTAAAGCATGGTCAAAAGCACATTATTCAGGTAGGGCAAAGTGTGATATTCAATTGAACAATATATGTGTGAGAGCTTTAACAAGCAATTGGTTAGAGCAAGGGACAAGCCTGTGATAACATGCTTGGAGTATATTAGAGAGTATATGACAAAAGAGGATTATTAATGTCAGAAAGATGGTTTCAAAGGCTGCATGCCCTTTAACACCAAATGCTACAAAAACATTTGAAGAAATCAAGACCGAGGCATCACAATTGACTGTTCTTATGGTGGATGCTCATAATTACCAGGTAACATACTATTACATGACATTCGTTATTCTTATTTTTTTATTCTAAAGTTGCTTTTTATATTAATAGGTGAACAATATAAGGTCTCAATGCGTGGTGAACGTGAAATACAAGACATGCATTTGTAGGAAGTGGGATTTGACAGGGATGCCGTGTCTGATATAAATGACATGGCTATTAATAGTATGAATGTTGGCATACCTGAGCAATGGGTGTCTGAGGCTTACTGGTTAAATACTTGGAAAATGGTGTATGATAATCAAATAATGCCAATCCCAAGTGAAGATTATTGGATGCCTTCACGGTATCCAACAACACTGATTTCACCAAAACATCATAAACAGGTAACAAACTGAGCCCGAGCTTCAGTAACTAAATATATAAAATTAATATATATTATGTTATATATAATATTACAATTGAAAAAAAATGTTTAATAAAGTATTAATTCAACTTGTTACTATGTCTTTTGCATAGATTGGGAGGCCAAAGAAAAAGTGAAATAAGTCATGGGATGAGTGGAAAAAAAGAGTTGTTGAGGCTAAAAGGACAAAAAGAGTAGAAGAAGTTGAGAAAGTGTTTTCTAAGGGAGGAAGAATGACAAGAAAATGAGGCACGGTAAAATGCAGAAACTGTGGTGGTTTTGGCCATAATTGTAAAACATGCACCGGTAATAATGGGACGACAACTACAAGTGCACAATGTGGGTGATGGTCTTGACTTTTTATTGTTTTGGTTTGTGTGAACGTATTGACCTTTTAGTGTTTTGGCTTTGACCTTTACTTTTGAACTTGGTTATGTGTGATGGTATTAATTTTGTTTTGGAATTGGTTGTGTATTGATATTGACTTTATTTTAGACTTTATGTGTAATGGTATTGACGGAATCCATCATATTCTTGTTTTGGATTTGGTATTGACTTTGTTTTTGCGTGATGTGGTCTCATGATAGAATCCATAGAAAATGGCATCATACTTGTTTATGAGTTTAAAAAGGACATAAATGGTGGTGGATTAGTGGGGGACATAAAAGTTACATTCATAAAAAGGAGATTTTATTAAAATATTAGAACTTTTTACGTCTTTTAGACATGCATGAACAAAAAAAATTGCAAAAAAATCAATCAAGGGCTAAATTGTAAATGCAGGCATATTTGGATGGAAAAGATAACGTGAAATTGACGGAGGGACTAAAAGTGACTGTGATTAAAAACCACGAGGAGTAAAAGAGTTCAAGTTTTTGTTCAGGGACTAAAAGTGACTCCGCTTAAAAACCACAGGGACTAAAACAGTAATTTTCTCTAATAAATAATAAGAGATTAAAGAAATTAAGGAAATTTATGAAAGTTAATCGATAAATAATAAAGAGATAAATATATAATATGAGAAATAAAATAAATAACAAATGATGATCGATGAATGATAAACAAATATAATAAGACAAAGAAATTAAAAAAAATTGATACATTACTAATGAAATAAGACAAACAGTTGGAGATCGATTAATAAGGAAAAGTTAACGTATAAATGAAATTAACGTGCTAATTGTGAGAATAAATTAGAATAATTATATATACATAGAGTAATTACGTAATTACTCACAATTAACATGTTCATTTCATTTTTATTTTGATTCAAATTCTAAAGAAATAAACTAATGAAAATAGATTAACCTTAATCTAAAAATTAATTGGTTACTAATGTCTAACAAATAAACAAATTGAATAAGATAAAGAAATTAATAAAAAAGAAATTTTTGTAATTAAACTAAACAAATAAAAACCATTTAAGTTATTAAAATTTATTAAATTAACTAAATAAAAGAAATATAAATTATAATCAAAATAAAAAAACACTCCAAAAAATAAAATATAAAATACATATAAAAATACTAATCTATTTATAATCTTCATCTTCGTCTTCGTTCTCCTCCTCGTCTTCTCCTTCAACGGGACGATTATCCCACACGTGTTGAACCAAATCCGCCTTAAGTTGGTTATGTATCTCACTTGATGTGAACTCGTGAATGTTTTACGTTCGTTGCTCTGCGGTTGGTTTAGGGAACTGTTCTGAAACGTTTCCTGGTATATAGTATTAATATATTGTTTTGCCAGTGTCTTCTAAAATCGTATTATGCAATATGATACACGTATACATGGCTCATTTTTGCCATCGTCCATATACGCCATGGGTTTTTCACATAATGATAACGTTTTTTAGAACCCCGAAACACCTCTCAATATCCTTTCGCGCGGACTCTTGCTTCTTCTTAAAGTATTCTTCTATTTCTTCGATCGGGTCTTGAAACTTTTTGACGATGATCGAGTAATCTGGATATATCCCATCTCCCAAATGGTATCCGTGACGATAGAAGGTATCGTTGGCATAAAACGGTAAGACCGGTATGCTACGGCTGATGTAATACTCTAGCACGAGGGGACGCGTTGAGAACGTTTATGTCGTTGTTGGACCCGGAAGGTGTGCGAGCCGCACCTCCGGCCGGAGCACGTTATTTTCGGGGGCCAAAACTTTTATATACGTATATATCTTTTCCGGTAAAGGATCCGGAGTTAATTGGCATCGTCCATTGGTTGATTCGGTCGCTAGTTTTTGATGTTTAAAACCTACCGGAATCACCAGAAAACTTTTGCCATAAACCAAAAAACTTACTATTGTAATTTTATGGTGACGACTCAAGTTTGAAGAAATGACATAAATGAACCTTCATCTATATTACATAATTAAATCTACTATTTACATACTTAGTCCTTTTAGTTTTGCTTTAGTTATATTGTATCCTTAACTCAATAACTTTTATTTCAACAACATTCCAAATTCTTTAAACAAGTTCAAAAAATTAAGTTTATATTACATTAACTATATTAATTCTCATAAACTTTGTATTAACAAAATATATAAGCATTCAATTTTAGGGTTTCAAAACTTGGGGTGTTACATTAATACTATATATTTTTTATGTTTATTGTTATAACATTAATTGTCGTTGATAAAAATTAGTTTGTATATTTCGTTATTTGTTAAGGCTTGCGGGCCTTTTTATTTCGACTCGGCCGAGGTATTAAAAATCTCGGAGACGCCCCTGGTTGCATTTGACAAATTCTCTGACTCTCCTTAATTACTTGATCCTAAATTTCGGAAGAGTTTCGGAATCCGGGGAATCCATTTTGAGATGGTATGAAATGAAAATGTGAAGAAGTATGAAATGATGAAAATAGTTGAATTAGTTTGGTATTTATATTTGAGTTTGTGTATGATATGATGAAAATTGTTGAATTGGTTTGGTATTTATATTAAACTTTTTATTTATTTTTTTTTTGAAAAAATGGCCGTTAAACGATCACTTTACTATTTTATTATTATTATTATCATCAAACTCTCTAGCAACAAATGGATCCCCCCTCCCCACACACCCCACTATTTTATTATTATTATTATCATCAAACTCTCCGGCGACAAATAGACTCCCGCCTCCCAAATGGATAGATTGGTGTTTTTAATGTTGTTTTGTAAACTTCTTGCTCATAACGTCTTGGTAAGGTTGTTTTAATTTGTTAATATTTACATTGGCATTCAAAAAGGAATCTAACAGCATGTAAATGTAAGATTGGAGAGAGAAACCCTACACGGCGATGTAGACAACTTCACCGAGAACGAAGATAACAATGACAATCTAAAATAATCTTTCGTCGTCATATTTTAAAGTTAAAAAAGATATGAACTTTCACAAAAGGAAATTTTGGGGACAAATGCTGATTTATTTGTCTCGTGTTACTTTAATAAACCTTTCATTTATTAGTGGAAGTTTCTTTACACTAATTTTAACTTTGGTTTATTGATTAAAAATAAAAATAAATTGATGTGATGTGATTTTTTTTTTTAAATTCCCAAAATGTCATATATGGGAGAGAAATTCCATTTTTGTCTCACAAAATAAAGTTTATAGAAATGTCTCGTACAAACACGTCTTTAACGACGTGTTAGGCCTCAATGCGTTTTTCATGACCTATTAGCCTCGAACGGGCGAATTTCACGACATGTTAGCCTCGAACTCGTCTTTCACGACATGTTTATCCTATCAATTGTTTCTTTAATATTACATTATTATAATTAATTTTATTCATATTTGGTTTTTATTTTCTAACTTGTAATATATAAATTTATATATAAATTCGAATACGTCGTTGAGACGTGTTTATTTTTCTGTTGTCATAAATTTTACTCAAAATCGAGCGTCAAATTGATATTGAAATGTTTAATAATTTGACCCGACCCGTTTTAGTAAAGTTGAAGTCAACATGTAGATAAAAACAAACACGTTTCAACGGTATTTGGAAGTTTATGAAACTTTATGCATTATAAGTGATGTTGACCCAAATGTTGAATACCGGGCTATTATGTTTCTGAAGGCCCAAGATCGCGCTACAAAAGGTGGCCCACGAAGCTCCGTTTCAGTCCCATTACCAGTCAAATCGAAGCTTGAGATGAGGAGCACGTTATGGCAAACGCCTACGGCGGTTTGGCCCCTGTTCAAAGCCCAAAAACGCCTTCTAAATAAAGTTATTGGTCTTTCTATGTTTTTAGCACTTTTTATGTTTTTGTTTTTGTTTTTGGGTTTGTGTTTGGCCCATGACCCGTTTTAGGCCCATTTCGTATTAGAACCTTTATTTATATGCTGGTCATGTGATCTGGAGAGACAGACTTTAATTTTAATAATAATCATTTTTCTCTTCATTTTCCCTGACCTTTGGGTGAGATTTGAGGGTTTTTGGAAGTTCATCACGGGTATTCTTTGAATCAACGTGATTTGATCTTCATTATCGTATTACCGCTGCATCAATAAGTTATTAAAAACCAAATATGAGTAACTAATTATAATAATGTAGTATTAAAAAAACAATTAATAGGGTAAACATGTCATGAAACACACGTTGGAAGCTAACATGTCGTGAAAGACGCGCGTTGGAAGCTAACAGGTCGTGAAAGACGTGTTGAGGCTTAACATGTCGACAAAGACGGGGTTGCAGAAGACATTTCTGGAAACTTTTATTTATGGGGATAAAAATAGAATCTCTCTCTATTAATAAGACATTTTGAGAATTTTTTCATTTTTTATTATAAAACTATATATTAGTATCATATAATCTATTTTAATAAAAGCCTACCATTTTTGCCACTTGTCAATACCATAGTCCTCCTCACCATTTTTTCAACCAATTTTCATATATGATCTTTATCTTTTAAGTCATTTCAATATATGACATTAAAATTATAGGTTTTTTCCAACTAAATCGATTACTACATATAATAAGTATTCTCCATATGGATTGACAAGAGACGATTAGTGAATTTTGAAGGGTTAATTAAAGTGTTTATTACGGTTTATATTCAAAATAATAAACAATAAATATTCGATTCACAATATGTGGAATGAGAACAATCGACTTGGACTAAATTATGATAACGTCAGCGGCTAAGGCTTAGCCTTTAATACCTAAAAATACATATGATTTTAAAACTAAAAGTGTTCGGGTTGACCCAAAACCTAAAATTCAGACCCAGAACCAACACGAATTACCTCGGTTCAGGTTCGGGTTATTATTTTCTTGGGTTCGAGTTTCTCGTGTCAGGTTTGTTTGGGTTCAGTTACGGGTTTTCTTGGGTTGGGTTTCATGTTACGGGTAAAAGTGGCAGCCCTACTTTCAACGATTATAAATAAGAATCACTACATTCATTGTATGCAGCTTTAAATATTCTAATATTCTTTTACCTCAGAATAATCACTATTATTTGAACATGGTTTTAATGTTAGTATGTTCTTTTCATTTTCCTGGCAATTATATTCACATGAAATAAAAAAATCATTTTGTTATACTTAAATTTTCGGTTTTTATGTTGTTTGATTATACAATTTTAATTGTAAAATATAAAGTTAATTAAAAATTTGTCATACACATAATATTAATGACAACATATTTATCATGATCAATCAATTTCAAATTGTAAAGATTCTAAGGATAATTATATTATCAAAGTTCAGGTATATGGTTTTTGGGATAATCATGTTTTTTTTGTTGGATAAACTTGAGGAGATATTCTCAAATGACATCATATTAATTGATTAAAAGCTGTTATATTTTATGTGTATGAGTATTTTTTTATTAGTATCATGGATATATATTATCATTTATCTAAAGCTGATATGTACTTGAAGAACCTTTTTTGTCACACGGACAACTATATATATAGCTATATCAAGAGTTATAAGCAGGTCTATATATTACTTTATTAAGAGTTACAAGCAGACATTAACTAAAAATTTTGATTTTTGATAACAATGTATACCTACTAATACAATCACAAACATAGTGTAAAAGGAAGTTTTTACCTATTTGTAACATATTTGTATAATCTTAGGTGTTGTTTGTTTTTTAAGAGGTAAAATGTCTGTAGTTTGCGGACCACATCTGCAAGTATCTGTAGCAGAAGAGGTGGACCAAACCTCTGCAGTTTGCAAGAAGAAGATTGTTTGTTTTTAACGTCTGCAGACTTCTAAAATATAACCGAAATTTTTAAATAAGATGAAATTTAAATAAAAAAGTCGTTTAACATATAAATGCCGGAAAACACCATGCCGTCGCCGCTAAGGGGTTGCCGGAGACTATTCCGGAAAACTTGCCGGAGAATAATTCTCACACTTTTTAACACAACAAAACACAATAATTAATCAAATTGTACTCAAAATTGAAACAAACACATGTAATTTCTCATTTAAATCGGGCAAATTACAAGATTACAGATCTAAAACATGGTGAAACTGAAATTGAAAAATAAATTATAATGTTTACATATATTTAGCTTAGATCTTGGAGCTTGGATCTTGACGAGCGGGTGAACAGGTGGTGCCCGGTGGTGATAGATCTTGAGCTTGACGATGGAGGAAAGGTGGTGCCCGGGTGGTGGCAGATTTTGAGCTTGACGGTCGGATGTGGGGGTGGGGTGCGGCGGCCGGAGGTTGAGGTCGGGGGCGGAGGCCGGAGGTGAGGGTGGGGTGCAGCGGCCGGAGGTGGGGGTGGAGGCTGGCCGACGGTGGGGGTGGAGGAGGCGAAGAGAAGGAGAAGAGAGGGTGGAGCTTGGCTAGGGTTTGAGAGGAGGGTTTGAGAGGAGCTTGTCTAATGAAAAAATAAGAATGAAGATGTGAAGAGGTGGGAAGTGGGTTGAACAACACTTCTAGGAGAAGAGGGCGTGAAGAGGTTTTTTAATGAAATGTTTTCGGGAAAACAAACACACTGCAGACCAAAACCTCTGCGTGTGTTCTGCGCGGCGAAGAGGAAATTGGTCTGGAAGAGCTTTTGAGGAAAAACAAACAGCCCCTTAGTTATGTAACTTCTGTAATTTTAATTTAATTGTAATTGTATTGTAACGATTCCGGCAAATTCAGGTATACCCTAGCCGGAATTTACCATTTATGTGTTATTTAATACTGAATATATAAATTATAATGTGTTTATACGAGTATATAAGATTCACAAGTATGAATTATACTCAAATGTACAGCTAGTCGTATTGGAATTACGATTAACCGATGAACGATTATTGAAACCCGATCGAATCGGGGATTACATTATAGACGAAATATATGATGTTTAGTAAGGTTTACGAAATATTAAGGCTACGGGATAAGTGAATTATAGCACAGAAAAATGATTTCGATTTATTGGTACGTCGGTACGATAAACGAAACCTTTAACATCAAACCAAGCAAGAGAAGATCGATCAAGCCGAAAAAGATGCACAATGACCGACAATATGATGTATTGAGTCAATAAATGTCATGGTTTAAGTTTTTAAAGTTTTTAAATCGGTTTTATATAAATTTTATTTTTAAGCCGAAAAACGACCGTTTTAGCCTCGTTTTAGGCCGAATTAAGTGTTTAACCAAAAAACGAACTGAACCAGATTATCCACAACATTATCCGGATTACACAATCCAAATGTGTGGCCAAGGTTTAAGATGTGGGCCCCACCCCACACCATACATGGACCGATCGGTCCATTTGGTGCACACACACATTTCATTTTCTTTTTTCTAAACTCCCAACTCCACATTTCTCTCCATCCTCCACACATTCAACCAAAAACCCTTGATTTTTAAGAAGATCCATAAGGTATAAACATGTTATTATGGTTTAATCTTGGTTTTTAATTCCAAAATCTAGAGAAAATGAGGTTTCAAGTGAAAAATGGGTGAAAACCCGAGATGAAACCGATTCTTGCATGATCAAGTGATGTATACAAGTTATACAAGGGATCTTGGTCCAAGAAAGGAGTTAAAAGAGTCAAAAACGAATTTTTACGGTTAAAATCTTTGTTTTGATGTCTTAACCGAAACCATGAAAGAAATGGCTTGATTGTGGGTATAACTTGCTTGGTGTGGTGTTATTGTGCTTGTAGGTGTTATATCTAGTTGCTAGCAAAGGCTAGAAAGCAAGATCTTTGCGATCTAAAGCTAGAAACACAAGGTAGTTCGGTTTTTCGTATGATTTGTGTGATTTGGACAGATTGTGGTAGACTTAGAGTTGGGTCATGAAATTTCACAGAGATGATCTACACATGAAAATATGAGATCTGTGAAATTTTGGTAATTTTTGGATAAAGGATGAATATTTGGTGAATTTAATGCTCGGTTTTGGCTAAAAATGGTGAAAAATAGCTAAACATCATGAAAAATTCTGGAAATATTCAGACAAGCTTTTTATAACATATAAAAGTCACACACAAAATTTCAGGTCCATTGGAGAAGTCTAAGTAGGCTTTTCGGTAAAACGAGATCTAGGGTTTTCTAGCTCGGTTTTGGTGAAAATGGCATGAAAAATGAGTTTTTGATTCTGTAAAAATTACTGGGAACTATGTGGATGGCAGGAGTCATCCCAGAAAAATTTGGGATTTTTCTAAGGTCGTTTGGTATTTTCGACATATTTGGTGTTTAAATGACGTTTTAAAATAGATAAATAAATGTTAAATATAAAAATTAATTCTGGAAATATTTTTATAAAATTCCTTACTGTCAAAAACTGATTTGTGCAAATTTCAAGATCCGAGACTAAACGGATAATTATTTGTGCTAAACAGAACATAAAAACAAACTTTTAAAGCTTAAAACGCGTAAACCGGCAAAGTTCGCCTAAGCGAGCTGACTGGTGTATAAAAACCCTAAAAATGGACTATTTTTATGAAACTAAGTTAATCAAGTAAAAATAAATCATCCGAAAGCAATTCGGATGATTTGGGTAATTTTACCCGATTTAGCAGTTTCCGGTATACTAAAGACAGAAACGGGCCCCGCGGCCAAACGGGGTGTCTAAACCGAGCTCTAATTTCACCACTTTAATTAAAATATCAGTAACAACTATTTTCGGGTCGTATGTGACCAAACTCATTTTTTGAAAACATAAAGACGGTTAACCGTGCTAGGCACGCAAAACGAGAAAACAAACTAATGGTAATTTTGACTAAAGAACTCTAAGGGATATCACAATCTAAGTCCTGAGAAGTGTTTCGGGGTTAACATTGTCCCCGGATCGTGTACGGTACTGGGTTAACAGTGTCCCCAGACGTACCGGTTAACACGAATTTAAGTTATATTAATAGAAATTGTGTAGTAACGACTTAGGGATCGTATTACAGATCCGGATCGGTAGCCGTGCT
>NW_027498330.1:0-59315 GCF_021521415.1 Bidens hawaiensis | reverse complement strand
TCGGTGGCCCAAAACACACATGTGTGTCTTAAGCGAGTGAACTCGGTTTAGTTTGGTGTTGGTTCGGTCCTTGACTCGGAATGATACCGAGGATGGTTGCCACATACCCAAATACCATATAACTATAAAAACGATTTTAGAAGTTATAATATTCAAATCTTACATAAACATGTTTGTTTTACTATTTAAAACAAAACTAGTAAACAAGAGTTCGGTTTTGGTTCGGTTCTCAACTCGGGATAAAACTGAGGCTAGTGACTTCATACCCAATACCATGGAACTCATTTAACATGAATTAGAAACTAAACTACTTATACTTTCAATAAGACTAATAAGCATTAAAGGAAATATAGTATAATCAAGGACTATAATGAGTCCTCAATGTAGCCTTGCCTTGTAGTGTATCACCTCAACCGACCATGGCCGAAGAAGGTGAAAGTCGAAGGTAAACAAGGGGTGCATATTATATATATGTTGTACCACAAGCTTCAATTACTAAGTAACAAAACAAAATTAAAGAATGGTTCTTGTTTGATTATTAAGAAACCTTGAAGATGTGAAGTTGTGTTCTTTGTTTGGGAGAGAAAAGAAGTGAATGAACAAGGTTGAAATGAAGAAGATAAGCTTGTTTATATAGGGTAATGGTCAAAGTTTATTTCTATGTTTTATTTCAAAGCTTGCATGTATTTTAATTGGTTAAACAAGTAAAAAAATGCAACAAAACAACAAAAAACGAACTTGTGTCTACAAGCCCCCCTTAGCGCGGCGCTAAGGTCTTTTCCCTTGACCTTAGCGCGGCGCTAAGGTCACGGAGAGAAAAATCTGATTTTAATTTTTTGCAATTTTAGTCCCTGAAGTTCGTTTTGAGCGTTTTAGAGGCATTTTAAGGGTTGTAAAAGATATTTTTGAGATCCGACAACCATAAAACAAATATGTAACATAAAATTCATCATTTTTATATTATTGAAAAGTTCGGGATACAAAACGGTTCAGTTTTCATAATAAAAACAAATACAAATTGACCCGAAAATGAGGAATGTCACACTTCGCATCTCTACTAAGATAACGTGTCTCTCGTGGTACAAAAACCAAATTAGTAGTGTTACTACCGGAGATGAATTGGCAAGCATGAAATCACACCTTGAAGGCATATATTACTAAGGTAGATAACTTAGTTTTATAGTCATGTGAAACAAAAAACCAACAAACTAATTAAATATTATATTAAATGAAAAAATTAAATTACATCAAACGTTTTTAATATTCAATTTAAACTGTTTAATAGGTGGTTACGAACTGATTAAATTGAGTTTTCTCGTGTATAGCACGTTGACTTGATATTCATAAGGACTAACTAAACGAATTATTTTTGTAACCAAATGTATTATTTGCCAAAACAAAAACATACACTTAAAACAGGAAATTTGATGAATTGATATAATATTTAAGTATCTCATAAGTAGCGGTGGAACCACCGTATGGGGCCGGCTCTCCGTATATATAGGCGGGGACACAATTGTGATTCAGTTAGTAGCGGCTCCTTTTGTTACCGACATTCGATAGTAAAATTTGGTCTCCGTATATTTTACGATGGTAAAATTTGGTTTTCGTATAGTTTAATTTATTTGTTACGGACAATCTTAACAAGGGAAAACACTATCAACGGAGGCAAGTACCTTGTAGCAGACAATCGAACCAGACCCGTTTTGTTAACGGGTCATGTAAGTTGACCCGGAGCCTGTTTATTCTCTGTTAAAAGTTGGTTTTATAGATTTAAATGTAACGGGTTAACAGGTCAACCCGTTTTTATACCTCGCAACTTATTTGAAGAAGATTTGTGATGTAGTAATACTTAAAAAAGCTTATGATAGGAAGATTAGGTTGTGTCATAAGTTTTGCACATCTCGATGATCTCCTCTTAAGTGTGTCGACCATTATTCTGTCCATCGTTGTTTACATGTGTGGGCATCATAGCAGGAGTTCCTTAGTTGGTTTTCATTTTTGTTAGCTAAGGGGGTGGTAAGAGTAGGGGACGTTGATAAATTTGTTAATCAACACTTCCACATTGATGATTAAATAAAAATTCTCATGTTTAGACAATCATGATATGAAACACTAATAATACACAGAGGTAATAAAAAGATTTTAACAAATTTTTATATTCAAAATGAAAAGGTGTACCTAAAGATAATTAAGTTTTAATAAACGCTTTTGATATGTCATTATTGGTCATGTCGGCTGCATCCCTCGCCATCAACACATCCGTGTTATCAACATGAATGGAAGTCATCAACATAGAACTGGTGACATATCTGCCATGTAGGCAGCATCATACCAACTGTGCCTACACAAATTCATCACCTCAAGGTTCTCATACATTAGTTAGTTACAAATGAAGAGTTCAATATTAACAATTATAGGATTACTACCTTGTAAAATGTAAACCATACATGTAAGATCCGTTTGCTCAACGACTGCCTCTACTTATAGTTTAAGTTGGTTGCGCCTAAGCTGAAAGTGACGAATAACATGTGCATATGAAAATTTCGAGATCATTTATAAAAGAATACTTAACAGATACTTAAACCGAATAATACAAGGCCTTCAAATGTAATTACTCGACTCGTTTACACCTCTAATTTTAACGAGCAAAATAAAAACCATGATAGATTTCAGAAATTACCCAAACTGAGAACTCACAATTAACCAACCCTTAAAGATGACATCAAGAATCAAGATATGCATATCATCATCATCAGCATACCCTTAGAGAAAAATACCGATAACGAAAAGTAAAAAACCTCGTTCAAACGCATTAGCTATTCAAAAGTTTTATAGTATTGTTAACTTGGTTTTTCAGCAGGTCCAAATATAATAAGAGGAGTTATTGCTTTGTCTAAGAATGAAATCAACCTCCTTAATTACACAGTATTTAAAACCCCTTATTACAAGCTCATCAACACTCTATAGATAATAGACTAAAAAGATTTATTATGCTATCTTATGCCTACAATAAGGCAAACACAAAAAATAAAAAACATAGTTCAGTAGCATTGTGTCTCCAACTATGATAGACCAGAAATACTTCAATACTATTAACTCGGTTTTATTTAAACTCGTTAAAAACATAAAAAGGCTAAACTTCGCATAAACCCAAGGTTTTCTTGGAGTATATAGACAGTTCCACTAAAGTTGGAACGATTCGAGATAGTTAAATATGTGTTTTAAACAAAATATGTCAACCTCAACGATAAATCATTTAACTAAAAACAGTCTGTTGACCAATAGATGAATTCTCATGGTCTAGTGTGCAGAAAAGTCATACCATTAGAAACTAACTGGGCAATGTATATGATAAATAATATATATGCAAATAATATGCAATACCCAACCTGAGATAAGTATTTAGACTTCACTTCCCATTCTGCACATTTAATTTGCAGAAACGTTTCACCTTCTCACTTGTAGAAACTCTCATTCTAGCCGTGACAATTATCATCAAGAAAACCGATATCAGATGTAACCAGAACACTGACAAATGTGTGATGATATATCATCTAGTATGCTGTATAAACGGTAATCGAACATATAAACCATAAGTGACTACTAATAGTCCCTTGATCATAATTTTATTTTAAAAAAAAACATGTCATTCAATGTGTTTTAACAATATTAAATCCACATCATACTGAATGTAATATGCCCAAGAAGGGTAAGGTGTATTATTCTTAACAATGCTAAGGTTATGCCACAAGTAATCTTATTACCAAAATGTAGAAACTATGTAAAGATAAATAGGGATGCTATTGGCACCGTACCGGTACCGAAAATCCCAATCCCGAAAATTGCAAATTCTTGGTACCGTTATCGGTGCTGAAATATTCGGTGTCGGTTCGGTACCGGTACCGAGACGGTACCGGTATTGAAGGTAAACTCCGAGAAATACCGTAACGTACCTATACCCTACCGGTACCGAAACTCAAAACTTTAGTACCGATTCGGTAACGATGGTACCAAATTGTACCTGATTTCGGTAACGGTAGCGATATCAGTTTGGTACCAATACCGAATTTGCTCATCCCTATTTAAATGCCTTGAATGTCCCTACGTGACTATAAGATTAAACCATAGTCTTGTTCGCTACAGATCTATATGACGAAAAAACTCAAAACAAACCTTCTCATATCATATAGCTCATCTTCATATTTAGGAATCCTTATCAAGAAGTTGTATGGTAAAACCTTAGCTTCTTCATTCTGTACATATATGGCATTGGCAACAGAACCTTCTACAGATGAGGTGGGAATCTCATCACTACAGATTTGGGAATCCTAAATAAGCACAAACAGGTGACATCCCTGCATTAATGAGCACACAAACTATTGCTAAATAACACTATGTAACAATATTCTTGGCAATCAATAAAATGTCAACAAAAGTCAAACCTATATCTCCAGCATCTTCAGAAATCATGACTCCCTTCAAATCATATGTTGCGTATGGCTCATGTTTATAGTCGCTGTAATTTTAACAACCAGTATATTTCTGGAGTAACAACTATATCAACGGAAAAAAAAACTATGAAGAACTGTAATCATTAATGAATCACTAAACAAGTAACAATTTGTAAAACTGATAGATAATTATTTACCTCCTCTTGCGGAATTATGAAACCATTATAAAACCTCCCCTTGTTAATCTCATGTCGTTATCAACAATCCAAAACCCTAATTACCCAATTCGAGATCTCAATTGTCGGTGGTAGATAGATGACTGAAATACAATTGGAAGCGTCGAGACGGAATCCATAACATCAAATCAAAGAACCTAAGAAAATTTAACCTAATTATCCACAAATAAGCCACAATGAAACTGAATTAGGGTAAAACCCAGGTTAAATCAATAGAATATGAATGATTTATAATACAAAGGAAGAGATAACATACTGGTGTAGAGTGGTGATGAGGAATCGGTTGTTCCTGTTTGCATTATATTTAAAAGAAATTGATTGAAGAATTGATTGGGTGTTGAATAATAAATTGATTGAGAGACTGAGGAGGCTGTAACGTATGGAGAGAGAAGGAGATGAATTAAAAGATAGAATTGAAGTGTTCGCCGGAGTCATTGAAGTGGCCGCCGGAGTTGGAGGTGGCCAGCCGTGTCTCATGAGAGTGAGAGAGAATACACTAAGGTGAAAGCTGTCTATTTGTATTATAACGTAGTGTGTAAATATATATAAACGGTAAAGTTAAAATAAAATGGGACAATAAAAATGAAAAGGGTGGGAAGGAATCTAGTCCATTAATCTTATATTTGAATGGCTGTGATTAATTTAATAAATAAAATTTGATGAAAAAGGCATTAAGGTAATAAACCACATTTATTGACTTTTTCTCTTCACATGCTGCAAAGCACATGTCAATTCCCCAATTATTATAAAATGTTCATAACTTTTTCATACATTATTTTAAAAATAAAAATTCACAATAATAATAAGCGTTTTTTTATCTTTAATATGAGTATCATATTGTTATATAAAAATAAAAAAAAATTAATGGGTTTTTTAATTGTGTTTTTTTGTTGTTCATTGTGTCATTGTGTAATATGTTGTTTCCATTGTGTTTTACATTTCAAGTCATTGTATTATATATATATATATATATATTCACCATTGTGTGTTACTTTTAGGCCATTGTGTTATGCGTATTCGCCATTGTGTCTTACGTTTTAGGTCATTGTTTTATACGTATTCACCATTGTGTTTTACGTTTCAAGTTATTGTGTAACATGTATTAATGGCGAAAAAAGACACAATGGTGTGCGAAAAAAGGCACAATGATAAGCGAAAAGACACAATGGTGTGAAAAGACACAATGACGAAAAAAGACACAATTATAAGCGAAAAGACACAATAAAGAAAAAAGATACAATGATAAACGAAAAGACACAATAGTGTGCGAAAAGACACAATAACGAAAAAAGACACAATTATAAGCGGAAAGACACAATAAAGAAAAAAGATACAATGATAAACGAAAAGACACAATGGTGTGCGAAAAGACACAATGGTGTGTGAAAAGACACAATAACGAAAAAAGACACAATTATAAGCGAAAAGACACAATGGTGTGCGAAAAGACACAATGTTATGCGAAATTACACAATGACGAAAAAAGACACAATGATAAGCGAAAAAACACAATGGTGTGCGAAAAGACACAATGGTGTGCGAAAAAAGACACAATGGTGTGCGAAAGACACAATGACGAAAAAAGACACAGTGATAAGTGAAAATACATAATGGTGTGACAAAAGACACAATGACGAAAAAAGACACAATTATAAGCGAAAAGACACAATAGTGTGCGAAAAGACACAATGACGAAAAAAGACACAATAATAAGCGAAAAAACACAATGGTGTGTGAAAAGACACAATGACGTGATTTTTGTTTTAAATTTTATATAACAAAAATCATACTCATATTAAAGATAAAAAAACGCTTGTTATTATGATGAATTTTTTTTTAAAAATATCATACGAAAAAGTTATAAACGTTATAAAATGATTGGGGTATTAACATGTGTCTTGCATGTGGAGAAAAATGTGTACAATTACCATTATACTCTTTTTCCTTTGGTCCTCACTTGACATATGTCAATTATTTATGGCTTCTCACACTTCTCATTTTTATTATCCTTTGTAGAATAACTTGACCCATATATATATATATATATATATGAGGGTTATTTTAAGAACCATGGTGAGTTTTAAGAACGTTAAAAACTCAATTTTGAACCACACATTTAATTAAATGATATGAAATATGTGGCTGAGATTGAATTCAATTAAAAAAATAAAGCAGGAGAGAGAATAAGTATTTTTGATAATTACACAAGTTTAAACGTTAGTTACACATGTGTAAAAAGTCGATTCGGTGTGTAAAAAAATACCGTAATTTTTTGTACATCACTTACACTTACGTATTACACATGTGTAAAAAAAATTCGAAAATTTTTTTGTTACGTTGAGTTCTTTCGAGTTCTTAAAACTCAAAGTGGTTATCAAAAGAAATCAATCATATATATATATATATATATATATATATATATATATATATATATAGGGGATGGATTTTGCGAGAAATGCGAGAAGTAAATGTATAACTCTATTAATCCCTAATTTGACTCCCTTTCATATGATGTTACATACATATATGTAGGTTGGTTGTATTTATGTCTTAATTACACATTCAAACCAACCTACAAACATATAAATGTACCGGGCCACATTCAAACCTATGTATCTACACACATAGGTACATAGGTTTAATGAAGTTACACCTTCACTTCTCGCTGTAAAAAAACTTCTTAAATGATCCAATACTTATATATATATATATATATATATATATATATATATGGTAGGGTTAACGTAAAAAAACAATAGTTTTGTGAGAAGCATAAGAATAGATGTAGACCCTTGGATCTAGGATCTAATGGTTGAGAATGGTAGTTTCTAAAAGTTGTATAGTTTCCTATTTACATGGTATAGTGTCCTATTTAGGTGGCGTGTTTTATTTTAAAGTCTTCTCACACTTCTCACAAAACAATTGTTTTTTATTTGAACCATTTTCTATATATATACACAATATAAGACTAATACACACATCGAATACACATTAGTACGCATGTGTAACACAACATCAATGCACATATGCACTACATCGACTTTTATTTATTTATTATATTTTTTGCATACAACAACACTACTACACATATACAATACACAAATATTGAATATATGCAATTAAACACTATTTAACATAAAAATACATAGTAATACACATGTGTAATACAATGGTATCGCACAATAAACATATGTACATTACAACGTCTTTTTTTTGTTTATTTTTTTACTCTTTTCGAGTGAAGAGTAACAAGATATAAAAATAATTGCAAAAACGGAAATTTGAAATTTTTTTTTATTTTTAACTGAAAATAATTCTTTAAGATTTTTAAAGTTTTCTTTCTAATAATGAGTTTTCTCTTAGTCCTCTCTTTATATATATATATATATATCAAATATTATATGTTTTATATAAACTTAACACATATATATTGGTAATAAACAAAGACTCAAAGTTTTGATCTTAGTATAACTATAAAACTATTCATAATACAGTCTATCAAGGAAAGATCACAAAACGTATTCTAACTTGATTTTGACCTAAAAAAATCTATAAAACAGGCTTGACATTTTTAAATAAAAGAAAATAGTTGTTTAACTTTTTAACTTTTTAATTACCATTATTTTTCACCAATCACAACGGTAAATGTGTCTCCGCTCACTGATGATTAGATTCTCAATTAAATTTCTCGTGCGTCATAGAGAAATCTCTTGCACTACGTTTGCAAGTTTCATTTTATGGATTTGTTGGGGGGCTTGGGTGCAACATTATGGACTTGGAGGATGAATCTGCTACGCCAGAATGATTGAATATGCTATGCTAGTTCAAATATGTTGTAACAAATGATCAAATCTGTTGCGTCAAAAGACACATGTCGATTATTTGAACAATAGTCAGAAATGAAAAAAAAATCAAGCGTAAACATACTTTAACTTCTTGTTGGTTTTATAGTAGAATATTTCAATTTCAATACATACAATTTCGAGAGAGTTTGGCATTCATCTGTTGTACTGCAAGCTCTTTCACTGGTACTTCATCTAACTATGTGCTGCATGTACCTTTCATTTGTTAGGTGTTGCCCGTCTTTCACATGGTCCTCTCTCCCATTACTTTTGTTCTATACCGATAATTTGTTTGTCATAGATGACTTTTCCAACACAACATTTCATAATCGGTTCCTCTCTTTTCATGTTGAATCTCCGGTATGACCTCCGATACCACCACGCCTTGTACCACCATCTTCAACCCCGCTATAGTGACGGTTGTCTTCAGCCGTACGCTCACCTACTGTTGGCGGGTTCCATTTGGAAACCCTAGGTGGCGGTTGTGTGATGGCGGCAGTGTTTTGTGACACCAAGGGTCCAGTGGTATGGTGGTGCCATTTACATTTGATGTTTCGGATGGTTGACGATTTGGGGAGACAGTCGGGTGAGGGTGGGGCTTTCGGTGGTGGTTTCATCGGATTTGGCCGAATAACAACCATGTCGGGTTCCTTCCGTGGTCCGGAGAATCTGTCGTTGTTGTTGGATGTTTGTTTTTGGTTGAATATATTTTCTACAGCTTTCGAATCGTGATGGTGTTACACCTGAGTTCTTTTAACCAGAAAAAACGACGGTTCTGACCGCCTATGGTGGTGGTATAGTTGCAACGGTCGTCTGATGGCCTGGAGACTTGGTCGTAGCTTATGAGGCAAAACAAGCAATGTTTGTAGACAATGATGATCATGAGTTTGTTGTCTGAGTAAATCAAGCAACACTTGAGACTTACTCTTGGCGGGGTGAACGGTGTGATAAATTACCAAATTGGTGTTTTTTTTTGGAGGTTTTGTTCCTCTTTATTTTGATTATTATTAATGAATCTGAGCCTCTTTGAACTTTATTCTTATACATATCTTCCTTGTATTTTTAAGTTTGTTCTTATCCGTTCACTGTTTATGTTAATCTGTGTAATTTTTTAAGTTGGACGTATACATTGGTTTATAGTCTTTGATTTAATATGTTATTTGTAGAGGCTATGATGACAAATTTGAATATGTCTACGGGTGTTTTGAAACAAAGTTATGATAATCAACATCTTGGGAGGGCAGGTAAGATGGAATGCAAATACCTGTTTTCTGGTTGAAAATAACATCCAAGCACTCTTTGGACCATCTTGGATTGATTTCATATTTACCTTTTGGTAAAGTATGTTTTATAATTCAAAGATGAGCTTCATATTCTTTTGTGTGTTTGTCCCTTAAATTTATCTCATAGTCAGTTCTTTTTGTTTGTGGTGATATTTATCTTCTTCAAGATGCAGAACCTATGACATTTTGGTCGATAGTTGAGTCCACATTGAATCTTTATGACATGGGTTAGGAAGTTTTCATGTGGACTCATTATTACAATTGCTAATATTATGACTTAAAATGCAGTTCACATAACCCGGCATAACGCTAGAGTATTAAAAAAATTTTTGAGCTTATTAGTTTATATTTGGATGGACCATATTCATGTCATTTTGTCTTCACTTTTGTCGACTTGAGAATGCATAAAGATGAATATGCATATAGATGAAAAGATGCAATGAATAAAATGGGGGCATAAGCACCTTTGGTGGTTGTGAAGACAAATGTTATTGGCAAGGTTAGGCCATAACTTTTTGTAAAGAAACCTTGATCTTATAAGTATGTAGTAGTCTAAAACTAGGGGTGTTAAAAACTGGATATCCGAACTTCGGATATCCGAAATTTCGGATATCCGGTCCTTTCGGATAGTCGATTTCACTATCCGAATCTGAATCTGAAATTTCGGATATCCGATCGAATAGTGTTTCGGATATCCGAAACATTAAAAATAAAAAAATAAAATCTACAACCAAGCACAACATATCTGAATTTGTCTGAAGTTAATATCGTAGGTCTGATTTGGTCTGAAGCACACAACCAATCGGTTCTTAAAGTCGAGATATGGCGGCATTCAATCGTCCAATTAACCACCACGACGGCTTTCATTCATCCACCGTCACCGGCCAGTTGCGGACGCGTTTGAAGAATGACAGGTTTAGTCTGAAGGTCACGACGATATGAAGCATTGATTGGGGACTACGGAGGTATGGGTTTTGACAGCAAAAGTGCTTTTGAATTTGGAAGTATACAATGAAATGGATAAGGATTTTTATATATAATTAATAATAATTAAAAAAATAAATTTAAATTTTCGGATATCGGATATACGAAATATCCGAAAATTTTTAAAATCACTATCCAAATCCGAATCCAAAAATTCGGATATCTAAGTTTCGGATATCCGAATTTTCAGATAATTCGGATTCGGATAACTCGGATTCGGATTTTCGGATATTTGGGATTCGGATTCGGATTCGGTTTCAGATTTTTTGAACACCCCTACCAACTACATCATAAACGACAACATGGGTATTAAGATCTAGACGTAAAATCTTTTGTATATTGTCCAGCAACTATCAAGCATCTACATGTAAGTCTCAAATTGATCATATAAAGCGACTATTTTGTGCCCAAACATCAAGTTGGCAGACCAACTACGCCGCAACGCGGCAGGTAAACCAACTAGTTTCAATACAAATTAAAAGGAACATTTCTTATTCATAACCAGCGGGGCTTGCCCCAATGACCAGGAACATGATGGATGACTCGGATGTCCTGGGTTCGAATCGGATTTTACCAAAGCATTAAAACCTGTCGTGCCTTCTGGCGGGGTGAGCCAACTGGGTTTTACCGGGAACGCCAAGCCAAACTCGGATGCCTAGCGTGGATCCCGATCATGTCAACATCGTTGGCCTGAGTGGGGTGGCAGGGCGCGACGTGTTCGCGCAGTGAGAAACTGTGAAAGTCACCGTTCGAAAAATAAACTACAATAATTTATTCTTTAAATCTATACTATATAAAGCAAATCCAAATGACCTCTTAAATTTTAAGAGGTACAATTTTGGTTGCTTTAGGTACAAATTTTGATTCATGAAAATTTCAATTTCAAAGGGCATTCCTGACTTTTCACTCACACTTTTCCGTAACATGTGATTTATCAAAAAATAATTATAATTTTTCCCCTCCATCATCAGTTTTTGTTAATTTCTTAGAAAGTTACAAATTATCCCTTATTCACAATAAACTACCTCCACAACTTTTTAACGACCATAATTTTACACATGTTAATATTTTTTTTAAAAAAAATTATACCGTAAAAACAAGCATTTTATTCTCTTTAATTTGAGTATAATATTGCTATATTTTTTTGGTATAAAAAGTTTGCATTCTACGTGATTACCAATTAAATCAACAACAGGCCGGGTCAGACGACCACTGGTCATGGGTAAGAGTGCATAAGGGTCGATAAAAAAAGAGTTAATTTAATTCGGGTTGGTGCGTGTTAAAGTCGAAAGAGGTCATGCCAAAACAGGTTTCAGGTCAGAATGTTGTTGAGTCGGATCGAGATTCGGGTCAAAACGAGTTGGTTTAAAAAATCATTGATTTGAAATTACTGTATATTTTAGTTTTGCTTCTTGATTTTGCTACCGATTACACGCATTCAGGCATCGTGTACTGGAATGAAATTGTTTATATGTACCAAAGTCGATAAATGCATATATGGTTCAGGTATTGTAGAAATCCGAATCAAGTTCGTTTTGGTTAAGGTATAATGGTTTATATATATAATAACCTTTTCTGTATTCAAGCATATTTATATGTAAATTGATATGAGCTTAATCAATTTTTATTTTAATGTTTTGTTAATCCAATAATACACATTTTTTATTCAAACATTATTCTATTTTTTTTCACTCTATTTTTCAAGTATATGCAAAATGTGCAACATCTCTAACTGCACATCCGATGAATTTAACGTTTATCTTAAATCATAGTTAATTTGGTCTGTTCTTTAATTGGATAGAGGCCTGATATAGAAATCATCTCCAATGTTATGATTAGACTTCTAATGATATATGTGTTGCATACATAATTTTTTTTGATATCTCATTTATAGCAAATCTTTCAATATTATTTCCGTTCCGTAACATCGTGCGAGTTTTCAACTAGTTTTATATAAAAGATATGTTATACAATAAAAGATATATAAACAAGTTACTTGTAATACCATTTGTTTTTTTAATATACAATTTTAATCATATCACATGCATGTAATAAATGGTTTGAGAATTTGGGGTTTACTAAACTAATATTTTATCCGACGCGTTATGCTGGGCAAGTTAGTAAAACCCGGGGATTGGTAAAATCCAAGCGTTATTGATCATGGAGTTAAAGTAGTAAATCGAATCGAATTTGCTCGGTTTCGGTTACGTGCGTTATGGTATCACCGTATCAGAACTAAAACCAAAAAATATATTTAAAATTTGAGGTGAATCGTTGAGGTGTCTTCGGTCGGTAAAATTTGGGCGTTGGTAAAATCCGAGCGTTGAGGTGGTGAGTCTACACTAATCCGATTGGTCTCTTTCACATTCGTTACGATACCATAACTAAAAAAACAAAACTGGTATACGGTCGTTTTTCATTACATTCGTTACGGTATCAGAACTAATACAAAATCCGGTGAGTCTAAGTGAATTCGGTCGGTTTCCATCACGTTCGTTACGATATCGAAACAAAAAATGAGTCGACGCAAATTTGATTGGTTTTGATTACATATGTTTCGGTAACAGAACTATAACAAAGGAGTTGATAACCCCGAGTTTCCGTAAAACATAAACTCCTGAGCGTTGGAATAGTGAGCTGGTGTCAAAACAATTATTAATTACATTAAGAAAAGCAATTGTGTGGCCCAGTGGTTTGGTGTCATGTAAGTGAACCAATCAATGGCTGGTGACACCAAACTACTTGAAGAAACACTAATCAGCCCCGGGCAGATTACGGATAATCTGGGGGTTAAATAGATGTTTCCTACGAGGGGTTAGACTCGGCAAAGATGGTTCTTCTGATAACCTGCAAAACAGACACCGTGAGCTCGTCACTGAGAAGGGGGGGTACCTCCTTGTGACCACCCTCCAGCGTGAGAATCAGACTAGATTGCTCTTGAATATGTGTATATTAAGAGATTGCTAGAGCAGATATCAGGTATAAGATGTAAGATACAAGATAAGATGAGATGATCATACCATTTGGGGTATTTATAGCCGAATGTAGGTTTCCAAGAGGGTATAGCCGGTTGAATAGTATTCCTGTTCTACCAACTGTGGCCTACGCACGTGCCATGCTGGTAGTTGGTGGGTAGGCAGTGGCTGACAGTGACCAGGCCTGCTGTGTACTATTCCTTTTCCACCAACTGCAGGCTATGCACGTGGTATGACAGGAGTTGGTGAGTAGGTAGCGGCTAATAGTGACATACAGTACAAGAGCATGCTGCTCGCCATACTGTTGTCAATGGGCTGTCGTATCTCTGGTCAGATCTTTTGCCCATACCTCGTCAGGTACAGTACAAAAGATCTTCCAGTATCGTACGGACTGGCTCATTTGGGCGGAAGTATTCCCCCTCCCGCCTTTGTGCGGGATTGTTCCCGGCTTTGCTCATTCCTTCAGGTGACTACTGAATTATTGAGAGCTGAGTGCCTTGTGCGTGTAGCCTTGCTGCGCGGGTGGCCTTCCCTGATGGCTTGTATCCGCAGCTGCGGGAACAGGCGGAGTACTTCACCATTAGGAGGCATTTCCTGCGGGAACAGCTTGCGTACTGCGCGTAAGGACGTCACGTCTCTGAGCATGGTGGGTCCTGCGGATCCAGTTGGTTTCTGCGCAGACGTCTCTCTTCAAGGTGAGTTCTGTGGGTCCAACTGGGCTCTGCTGGGACCTACCTCTTCAAGTCCCCCCAGTCTAATGTTCTTCTCATGAGTGTTTAATAAGTGAGGTGAACTTTTGGACTTAAGCAAAGGGTTTTTGAAAAGGGTTTAGTTTTAAGGTTTTCCATGGGGATTCTTCCCGCGGAAGTCCTTATGTCACTTGCAGAAATTCCCGACTTTCCTGCTTGATCTTTGGGTATGATGCGGGTAGGTCTGTAACCTCCTCGCAAGTCAGGAGCGTTGAGTCCCACTTGTGTGGATTCTCCATGAGGTTTTGGTAGTTTTGAACATAGTGATCAATTATGTTAAAACCACCATTTCCATCTTGGAGCTTCAATGTAGTTCTCGACGTTCCCACTATGCGGGGATGTTATTCCCGTTTCCGCAAGCATTGCCCAGAAGATCCTTCTTGGTTTCAATTCCCTGCGGAGCGCTAGGTATGTGAAGGGTTTTGCCTTGACACTGTACCCGCACTCGTCTTACGGTTATTTTACTTCCAAGGTATTCCTGGCGATAATTCCCTGCGGGTGCTAAGTATGTGAAGGGTTTTGCCTTAACACTGTACCCGCACCCGTCTTATAGTTACTTGGTCGCCGAGGTATTCTTGGCTTCAATTCCCTGCAGGTGCTAAGTATGTGAAGGGTTTTGCCTTAACACTGTACTCGCACCTGTCTTACAGTTACTTGGTTGCCAAGGTAAGGGGTATTTTCCCGCTTACTTTTGAATCTTTTTGAAATTTTGAAATTCGAGGAGTTGGTGAAAGGATAAGAACAGTCCAAACTGTTGAAACGTCGTCCGACGGTTTCTTCTGACTGTGTCAGGACGTGCAGGAAGTTATGGTGACGTGACAGTACATGGTCATTCCAGACGCTTTTTCAGACGCATGGGCGCGATTTTTCGGGCGCGTGGCCGCGAAATTAATGGCACGTGTCCTTTCAACAGCTGTTGCCAGCTTGCACTTTGCCACGTGTCATAGTTTCATTGCACCTGCGATTTCTCTCTCTTCCGCATTAAATTCATCGCATTAATTGCGATGAGTATATAAAGGGGGAGAGGGTCTCTTGTAATTCACACTTTCACTCTTCTCTTCTTGTAAACGATTTCCGGCGAATACTTTCTGCCAAGCATTCTCCTGAAATCACTCTTCTTTACCTCCAAACCATGTCTTCTACCTACGATTTTGAAGCTGCTGCCGAAGAATCTGACGTGCACGTCGAGATCCCGACGTCTACGTCTGATAAAGACGATAAGAGCACTGCTGGCGAATGCCAGTGTGCTCTTCCGGCCGACCTCTATCGGTACGTCGTCCGGAAGTTCATGCTCGAGTCGTTCGAGCCTGAGTTTCCGGAGCCACACCAGACGGTGTACGATGCCCCCCAGGGCAAGATAGGGGTGTACGCTGCATTCTTCGTTTATGGGAATCTCAGGTTCCCATTGACGAAGTTTGTATACCGTGTCTTGGAGAGGCACGGCGTGCATCTGACGGAGGTACACCCGATGGCGATCGCCAAGATCCGCCACTTTGAGTGGGTGTGCCTCATTCTGGGCATGGAGCCCCATGCTGACCGGTTGATGACCTTCTATTCTTGGAGGTGCATCCAGGGGTGGTACACCTTGGTCAATCAGATCAAGGGGTTGAAGATCTGCGCTACCGAGCGCAGTCTTCGGTCGTGGAAGCGTGAGTTTTTTTTATATCTCCGCTCGCGTCATCCCCCTTGCGATGACCTTTAAGAATGGGAGAGCACTCCCCGCCCTTCACGCCCTCAACTACCAGGAGGCGAAGTGGTTCGCCAAGATCTCCCGTGTCCAGACTCCGGTATACCGCTTTGCGGAGTCTGGGATGGTGATGCTTGGGATGAGCCGGGTGTGGAAGGAGTCGTCACAGGTTCCCATCGTCCTCGAATACGATTTGAACTCTGTCCCTTATGGTATGCTCTGTCTTCTTTGTTTATATAGGTTTGTCTTCTAACTGTTTTTCTTTTGTTTCAGAGGGGAATGACTTGCAGTCGCTCCTGCATCCACGGGAGGCTGATAGTCCCGCTCGGATGGGTACTCGTGCTCTAGATGAGAACGAGTTGCCCATCCTTGAACAGACGGCGGATCGGTTTGTGGAGGTCTACTCGCCAGGCCACGAGATCCTGAGCGCCAGGCGGCCAGGTAAGGAGTTATTCAACCCTCGACCCCTCAATGCTGAAACCTCTGCTGGAATTCCTCTAATCTTGTGTTCTGATGAGGAATCCGCAGATGGTCCTCCGTTGGTGCGGTAGAAGAAGGCTGCCGGCGGGAAGGGGAAGGCGAAGGTTGCCTCCACTGCCGATCCGGTGCCTCGGTCTGATTCAGAGACTGACAGCGAGGAGGTGGCGGGGAACCCTGGTGGTGATAAGACCACTGCTCCGGAGGCTGAGACGACCGTCCCCTCCGAGCAGCCCAGGACGACGGTGAGCGGCGTGAAGAGGCCGGCTCCATCGGGTTCGTCCCCGCCTGTTCGCACTTTTAGGCTCAAGAAAACCCGTAAGTACAAACTTCTTTTTAACTTCATATCTTTCCGCCATTATACTTATATCTTCTTTGTGCAGGCGTGGATGCTATCGCATTCCAGGGTGGAGCGGGGAGGAGCACCTCCGGACCCATGACGGTAGGTTTGGTCAACCTACCTGAGGCGATGACCCAGGCGGCTGCGCGTGCTTCAGTTGGTTCAGTTGCTCACCCAGTTGAGCCAACTGTTCCAACTGCGATGACATCTCCGCCGGCTGTCAGTGCCATATTTACTGAATCTGTTACTGAGCCGGCGGTGACTATTCCTGCGGGTACTTCCGCAGCGGCGACCACGGTTGTGAGTTCACCTCCGTTGGTTTCTACCGCGGCGGCCTCCATGCCTCCTCCGACTTCGGCAGCTACGGCCGATCCTCCAGGTATGCTTGGGGCTTCTCGCCAACCTCTGCCTCCTTCCCATCTGCCTGACCTCTTGGATGGATTTCCCTTGGGTTCAGGTGATGGGTTTGGCGGCTATCGGCCTGTTGTCGACCCTACAGGTGCGAGGGTTCTTTTGGCCCTTTTTTTTTATATCATCTTTTCCTAACTGCTTTTTGTTTTTTGCAGTGTCGGATTCCAATGAAGTGTATGTTCCACGATGGAACATCCGCCGAGGAACAACCCTTCGCACGCCTGTGGAGTGCGTGGAGTGGGCTCGTCACGCAGCTCCCAGTGGTGCGTTGGGGGAAGCCATGGCTAGCTACCAGGAGGGTAGGCTAACCAATGAGCTTCGGGTTCTCCTGGCCCGGATGCAGCCGCGCGTCGAGCTGCTTTGTCGTGAAAACGACAAGTTTAAAGCAGCTCGCATCCAAGAAGTAGCTCAGGCGCGGGCTGTCCGGGAGGAGAATAGGAGGCTTACCGCAGTGGCTGTGGAAAAGGAGAAGGCCTTCAAGGCCCTCGAGGTTGAAGTTCAGGCCCAGCTCAAGGCCCGTTCCAAGGCTGCCCAAGCTGTTAACGAACAGCTTCGGCTGGCTAAGGAAACTGCACGGAACGCAACCGAGAGGGCCACCAAGGCTGAAGCTGTTGCTGAGCCTTTACGCCTCGAGAATGAGGAACTTAAAGCCAAACTAGAGGCGCTCCAACAGGCTCATGATGCCTTGGCGATGGAAGACGCCAAGAAGCTCCAAGAGATCTTGGACCAGAGGGGGGTGCTTGACCATACTGAGCGGAAGCTAAAGGGCGTTGAAGAGGCTGCGGCTAAAGAAGTGTTGCTTGCCAACCTTAACAAAAGTGAAGCCGAACGCGCCCGTAACCAAGCTCAAGCTGCCCTCCAGGAAGCTCTGGTTACCAAGGAATGGCTTCTTCGAGAAGCGTTGTCTCAGGTAAGCTTAGCTTCATAATGTCTTCACGCTTTTCTTTGTAAATAGAAAAGGTTTTGATACTTGTATATTTTTTTTGTAGGTTGTGCATCGAGTCTTCACGGACACATTATACGACGATGCTATGAGCGCAGCCCTCAACGCTTCTCATGAGGATGGGGAAAAGGCCGGCTTCCTGCTTGGTCTAGGGTTCGTTGAGAAAGGCATCCCGCCTTCCAACTTCCCTTTGTATGATGTGGATACTGAAGCTGTTTGACCAAGCAGTGAATCAGTATGCCGCCTTCCCGCATCCGGTGGTGGAGAAGGTGAACGAAGTTGCTGCTGCTGATGATGGGCTAGCTATCCTTAAAGCTTTCCTTGAACCGCCACGCTCTACTGATGGTGCTGGTCCAAGTGGAAGTGGTCCTGAAGCTTGATCCTGAAGATCCCTTCCCACTGTTAGGATAGGTTTAGCTTGTATAGATTTATATTCTTGTAGGCGGGTAGTTACCCGGCCATTCTTGTAATGAATATTATGAAATATAAATCTTTGTGCGGGTAAGACCGCTACTTTCACTGGATGACTTGCTTTATAAACGTTATATGACTTGCTCATGCATACTTTAGTGTAAATTAGCAATTTTCCAAGTGTTTAGAATAAGTTAACCTTTGAACGTGGTAGATAATAGGTTGAAGTTTTGCTTCCTCCGTGATTGTGCGGGTAGGACCGTCACTTGCACTTAGTAGGATGGCTAAACTTCACCTATATCTGACCTGCGTGGAGGTTTTCCTCATCTTTTTAGAAATTTTCTAAGTGTTTAGAATAAGTTAACCTTTGAACGTGGTAGATAATAGGTTGAAGTTTTGCTTCCTCTTTCGTGATTGTGCGGGTAGGACCGTCACTTGCACTTAGTAGGATGGCTAAACTTACCTATATCTAACCTGCGTGGAGGTTTTCCTCATCCTTCTGTTAGAAATTTTCTAAAGTATTTTGAATAAGTTAACCGTTCGACGCGCGGTTGTCAATAGGTTCGGTTTCCTCTCATGATTTGTGCGGTTAGGACCGGCACTTTCATTTAGTGGGTTGACCAAAGTTTACCTATGACTGTCCTGCTTGAAGGTTTGCCGTTTTTTGGGTTTATGCGGGTTTTTCCGCCTTCCCCACGCAACGACTTTCCATGTAATTATGCGGTGAGTACCGGCATCAGTGTTGAATAAATTAACCGTTCGACGCGCGGTTAATAGGTTAGTGTTCAGTTTCCTCTATCATGATTCGTGCGGATAGACCGGCACTTTCATTTAGTGGGATGACTGAACTTTACCTTTAACCGACCTGCGTGAAGGTTTGCCGTTTTTTGGGTTTATGCGGGTTTTGCCGCCTTCCCCACGCAACGACTTCTTTCACACTTATGTATGCGGTGAAGACCGGCATATCCGTGTGGAAAGTTCATAAGTATAAATGTAAAATCATCAGCGTCGATGTTCTAAGGAGAATCATTTCCATTAGAAGTGGCTCTGGGCCTTTTCTTTACAAATTTGGAATTGATCTACATGCAAACTGTGTAATTGAGCTCCCTTCCATGTTGTTGTGATGGGAGTGCCATCGAGCCGATATGCACCTGGTTCGGGATCTCGTTGTTTACGCAGTATGTAGTCTCCGGCATTGAAGCTGCAATTTTATTCGTGTTTTCCCCAGCTGGGGTTCTACACGCATCAGCCTGCTCAGCGTTCGTTACGCCACGAGGTGTGCGAGCGTCCCATCTCTGACAAATGCTTCGACGATGTCCTTTACGTCTGTGCATTCTTCAGTGTTGTGGCCTTTTGTCCTGTGAAAGTCAGTATTTGCTCCGATCAGCATTGTGACGATGTCGGATTATTGGAGCCTTTGGCCATGGGAGCTCCTCAGTGGCAAATATCTCGGTGACGCTTTTGGTGAGTGGCGTTCCTCTGGAGTTCTGGTTCGACTGTACGTTATCCCTTCCGCCTAACCGATGTTGCAAGCCGGATGAGGTGTCAAAGTTTACCCTTGACTGCCAAATGCCTAGCTTCCGCTTTTTGTTTAGTCGGGCGGTAAGGACGTTGTGCTCTCTTGTTTTCTGGGTGTAGAGGTTTGTGCTCTGGGGGAGATCTCTACCCAGTTGCTTCTCCGTTTCCGCAAAGCGTTTAGCTGCTGTCATGATGGCATCCCATGTGGATGGCATGCCATCTTTACCCGTTAAGGTGCGGATGAGCTCTGGGTCGTTCGCGCCCTGGATGAAAGCAGCGCGAACAAGATCTTCGCTAATATTACCCAGACTTAGCTTCTTTGAGTTGAAGCGAGTGATGAAGTCTGGCAAAGATTCATCTTCCTCTCGAATGCATTTGAGGATTGTCCATTGCTCTTCGGTATACTTTCTTTGTTGGCTGAAGTGTTGGCTAAACTTCTGTTGGAAGTCTGCCCACTCGTAGATGTGGTTGACTAGTAGACGATCGAACCACGCTCTAGCTGGCCCAACAAGCGTCATTTGGAACATGTAACACCACGTAGGTTCCGTCCAATTACTGACGGTTGCCCCCGCTATGAATCTGTTTAAATGATCGTCTTGATCAGATATACCATCGTAAGTGCCGATGTTGGACATCTGTTTGACACTTTTCGGGGCGATTGCTTCCGCAATGTCCCTTGCAAATTTGGACGTTCCCGCATTTGCCGCAGTTGGTCTAAATGTTTTGGAGAAGTCACGTGGGTTTCCACCCGCGTTTTTTGGTTTGAAGGTTTCTCCAAAATGCCTTCTCGGTTGGGAGTCCGTTTCCTTACGCTTCCCTTTCGCCCTATGACGAGGGTTTGCGTCACTATCGGATTCCTCCGAATCATCGTCAAAGTACTCTACGAATTCATCAGCCTGTTGGAGTAAACGTAAGCGTTCATCCAACTCAGCTTGGAATTCTTTTTGACGTGCTTCCGCCCACGCTTTAACTTCATCGAGTGTTTGGCGGGGGAGCCTCGTTCGTTGTCTCTCTAACTGGGTATCGGTGAATCCCAGTGAGCGATTGTTTACTTCACTTGCCCCAGCTTGGGTAACTGGGGTAGTGTTCGTAAAATTTACTGCACTTGCCCCGGCTTGGGTAACCGGGGTAGTGTTCGTAAAAACTGTGTAGTCGCCGGTATTCCCCCCAGTAGCTGGGGTTGTGGTTACCGGAATTTCTTTAACCATCTTTCCAGAAGTTTGAAAAAACTGAAAAGAAATGAAGTTCTAGCTTTTATGCACGGATGGCGCCAATGAAGAAACACTAATCAGCCCCGGGCAGATTACGGATAATCTGGGGGTTAAATAGATGTTTCCCACGAGGGGTTAGACTCGGCAAAGATGGTTCTTTTGATAACCTGCAAAACAGACACCGTGAGCTCGTCACTGAGAAGGGGGGGGGGGTACCTCCTTGTGACCACCCTCCGGCGTGAGAATCAGACTAGATTGCTCTTGAATATGTGTATATTAAGAGATTGCTAGAGCAGATATCAGGTATAAGATGTAAGATACAAGATAAGATGAGATGATCATACCATTTGGGGTATTTATAGCCGAAGGTAGGTTTCCAAGAGGGTATAGCCGGTTGAATAGTATTCCTGTTCTACCAACTGTGGCCTACGCACGTGCCATGCTGGTAGTTGGTGGGTAGGCAGCGGCTGACAGTGACCAGGCCTGCTGTGTACTATTCCTTTTCCACCAACTACAGGCTATGCACGTGGTATGACAGGAGTTGGTGAGTAGGTAGCGGCTAATAGTGACATACAGTACAAGAGCATGCTGCTCGCCATACTGTTGTCAATGGGCTGTCGTATCTCTGGTCAGATCTTTTGCCCATACCTCGTCAGGTACAGTACAAAAGATCTTCCAGTATCGTACGGACTGGCTCATTTGGGCGGGAGTATTCCCCCTCCCGCCTTTGTGCGGGATTGTTCCCGGCTTTGCTCATTCCTTCAGGTGACCACTGAATTATTGAGAGCTAAGTGCCTTGTGCGTGTAGCCTTGCTGCGCGGGTGGCCTTCCCTGATGGCTTGTATCCGCAGCTGCGTGAACAGGCGGAGTACTTCACCATTGGGAGGCATTTCCTGCGGGAACAGCTTGCGTACTGCGCGTAAGGACGTCACGTCTCTGAGCATGGTGGGTCCTGCGGATCCAGTTGGTTTCTGCGCAGACGTCTCTCTTCAAGGTGAGTTCTGTGGGTCCAACTGGGCTCTGCTGGGACCTACCTCTTCACTACTTCTTTACTATAAATAGATAATAAGCCACAAATGAAAGCTACCTTGGTTGAGGCTCGGCTAGTTTAAAACTGAGCTGACTTTTTGTCAAACGAGTCGTTGGCTATTTAAACAACCCTATTTTAGATAGTGTGCGAGTTAAAGGTTTAAAAAATAAAAAAGAAAAGACTATATTAAATGCATTTAGTCCCTTAACATAATAACAAATTAAGACAAACCAAAATGGACACCATAATAACATAATTAAGAGAAACAAATTTAAACTAATTCCATAATAATAAATAAATTAAGACAAACGCAAATGAAAACCATAACACAATATAATAATAATAATAACATAATAACAAAATAACAAAAAAAGACTCGTCTGCGCAGTTGGTTTCTGCGCAGACGTCTCTCTTCAAGGTGAGTTCTGTGGGTCCAACTGGGCTCTGCTGGGACCTACCTCTTCACTACTTCTTTACTATAAATAGATAATAAGCCACAAATGAAAGCTACCTTGGTTGAGGCTCGGCTAGTTTAAAACTGAGCTGACTTTTTGTCAAACGAGTCGTTGGCTATTTAAACAACCCTATTTTAGATAGTGTGCGAGTTAAAGGTTTAAAAAATAAAAAAGAAAAGACTATATTAAATGCATTTAGTCCCTTAACATAATAACAAATTAAGACAAACCAAAATGGACACCATAATAACATAATTAAGAGAAACAAATTTAAACTAATTCCATAATAATAAATAAATTAAGACAAACGCAAATGAAAACCATAACACAATATAATAATAATAATAACATAATAACAAAATAACAAAAAAAGACTCGTTGGGTCTTAAAAAATTCAACAGAGCCCCAAATTCTCAGTCGGAATATCCTACTTGACCATCGTGCGCATCATCAAATGAGACCGCCATCTCCACCACCACTATTTCCTTTGCCCGAAAGTATTGTTGATTTTGTTATGTTGAAGCTTCCGATAAAGTTCCTTCTAAGATGCAAAAAGGTTACCCCTGTTTGGAGAGGAAAGATTTCTGGCAGTGATTTCAGCCGTCTGAACGCTTCAAATTCATCTAGAATCTTCATGTTATCGTCTACTCATGTCAACAGATATTACTAGGTTGAGATATCAGATAATCGTCTGAGCCCACCTGTCACGCTCTTGAGTGCAAATAAAGATGTTATAAATTACCCTGCGGAAGCCATTGTTAATGCCCACGAAGAACAGGGGATCGACTTAGAGGAGAAAATGGCAAGTTTATTTGATAATGTGGGAGCTAATATTTCTGATGCTCAATTTTTTTTTCACGGAGATGCTTGCATTCATCTTATTTGTAAGGACCTATGTCATGTTTCCTCTGTTAAGGGTTTATTGTTTCTTAGGAAACTTTTTGGATTTGATCCTAGGTTGTATGTATATAGCCCTATAAACCATCAGGTGCTTAATATTCCTAGTGCCCTAGGCTCTTCAGGCGGATTTGTAATCATTTTTTTTATGATAATCATTGTTTTACTTCTTATGGTTTCGGTTTTGATAACACAAGTAGTGAACTTAAAATTTTGGTGACAAACCAACCATCTGAAGTGTTTTTCAGGTCTATACTATTGGCACCGGTGCATGGATAGCTATTGGTGGTCTCACTGAGGACCTTGGAATGTGTGAGCAAAGTGTTGAAAACCTGAAAAACACTTTGAATTGGTTAACGCGTCAAAATGGAAGCTATGGTGTATGCACCTTTGACCTGAATAAAGAGACTTTTCAAGCACTACCTATTACCATTTCTGAAAAGCTTTTTCTTGTGAGAGTTTTTCCATCTTTAGGAGTGATAGATGATCGCTTGTCTTTCATTCGGCAACCCTATCTTTCACAATGGCACGCCCTTTTTCAAGATCTCGGTTTGGGTTATAAACGAGCATGAAACTATCGAGTCATGGAAAATTTTACGTGAGAATGGATAATCACCTCATAACTACTCCTTATAACAATCCAAATGTGAAGGTGATACATAATTTTAATAAAAAACTTATCATGAACGTAGATTGTAAGAAGCTGTTGATATATGATATTCATATAAACAACATTGAGGACTACGGGCTTGATATTAGTTTTTTGGGAGGCATTTCTTATATTCCATCCATATTTAGTTGTAACACCCCGCCATGGCAGAAACGCGGAATGTACAGTATATTGATACATCAAGAACACATTGTTTACAAGAGAATGCCAAATGTGCATTCTAAACTTACAATTCTTACAAAGTACAGTACTATTACAAGATGCTCAACCAAGAGACCAAGTACTAATTCTAAATCTTCCTCATATAATCCTAGCAAGCAATCCTCTATTTACGTATCCTGAAAAACATGCTTGAAAACGTCAACTAAAAATAGCTGGTGAGCTCGCAGGTTTAAGCTATCACAAAAATATATTTAGTAAAAGCATTTACATTTCCTTGTAAAGTAGCTTTTACACAACTAATTTCATTCTCTCATGTGATAATTTCATCAAAAAAACGTGTACATTAGAAATCATAATTCTTTTAAAAACGTATACGTTATTATACCAATAATAACTTCAGTTTCACCATTCATGGTTTAAAAAAGCCATTTCATAAATATAAGTGAGCTCGCAGGTTTAAGCTATCACAAAAATATATTTAGTAAAAGCATTTACATTTCCTTGTAAAGTAGCTTTTACACAACTAATTTCATTCTCTCATGTGATAATTTCATCAAAAAAACGTGTACATTAGAAATCATAATTCTTTTAAAAACGTATACGTTATTATACCAATAATAACTTCAGTTTCACCATTCATGGTTTAAAAAAGCCATTTCATAAATATAAGTGAGATTGACATTTTCATTTTAAGGTTCACCATTTCTTTTCAAAACATGACATTGACATTCTCATGTCTATATTCATAATTTCATTTCAAAACATAAATACGTGAAATTGACATTCTCATGTCTATGTTCACAATCCATTTCAAAACATACTTGATATTGACATTTCCATGTCTATAATCATACTTTTATTTCATCACATACGTGAAATTGACATTCCCATGTCTATGTTCACGAATACATTTCAAAACATACATGATATTAACATTCCCATGTCTATAATCATGATTTCAACTTAAATACTAATGATGTAGCTTTCAAATACTTAATCCTTATTCCATTTTAAAACATCAGTAATATAGATTCAAAATCCAATAAAGTATCATTTCATATTATGTATGGATCCTCTACTCATCATATGTCATGTTAATATGCAATGAAACACTTCTTTCGAAATCTAGCATAAGCCTGTAACCTAACCGATTCGTCTATGCCCCCGCCAACACCTTTCCAGGCCCGTTAGCTCTAACGTTATTACACAAACACAAAATGACAATAAGCATTCACATATACGTAGTTAGTGCTACCAATCGTGAATGGGGTAGACGTCCCCGATAGTACTATCCCATTTGACACCAGCTCATATCAACAAGAGTTAAAGGTTACACAACAGTATATAAGGGGACTTAAGCGATAATTCTAACTTATGAAATCATTCATTCCTCATTCCTCATTCCTCATTCCTTTCAAACATAAACATCCGACATTGAGCATATCCTTCACATAGTTTCAGTTCTATTACTTAAGTAGTTTTATTTCTCAAAAAACATATATAATCCTTATAATTCCAAACAATGCTTTAAATATATGTATGTAGATATATATTTCAATAAAACCATTTCATCTCAATAAACAAGTATAGTAAGATAATTCAAATAGTAGTCATGTTTCAGTAAAATAATTTATAACTATATTAAGCATGTTTCTCCCCCGAAAACAGTAAAAGTAATAAGAGAAAAAGGGGCTACGAATTCACCTTTTGGTTCTTTCGATTCTGAATATTCCTGAAGACTAATAAGGTGCACAATCTACTCGGGTCCTACATTATTTGGGACCTTATATTAGATTTGATGGATAGTACATTTCGTTTATCATCTTATGTCATTTTAACCATTCTAGTTATGTTTTAACAATGTTTGTGTTTTCTTTAATTCCCTATTATCCACTTTTATCACATATCTCTTGGATTATTCCTTTTCTTTCATGAACTATGTTCATTTCTTCATAACTATATGATATGAACAAATCAAATGTGGTCATTCATTTACTTTCACAAAATCACAATGTAAAACCTCATTTCCATACTTTAGCAAATCCTTTCAAAATAGACCACGTGATACTTGTTTCCATCATAGCCTAAGTTATACAATATGTATGTTAATACTTGAAGCCACAGAATTTTACTTAAGATCCTACTTTCTATGGCACATAAACTTATTTATGAAAATTAGGGTTTTCCACCCATCACCTTTCATTTTCAAAGACACATATAATATGTTAGTATGGCTTCAACAATTATCTTCCTAAGATTATACTTAGATTTATAACACCCTATACTTTAATTTACACTATAGTGTTTTGGTTAGAGTTAGATTACAACTAAGGAGGTTTTTGGTGTGTGGATGATGAGCCACAATTTGTTTAGCACCTCCTAGCTCTTTCTTCTTCTTACTCTTCGCTCGATCCTTTCTTGCTCACCGAAATGAAGAGACTAAGTATAAGAAAAAAGGTTTATCATATGAGGCCAGGTTGGGGGTTCAAACCGGCTTCAATGGCTACGAACTTTGGATATGATATACTAAAATGAAATAAAAGAACGTGGAAAAAAGAATCAAGTGATTTGGAGCTCATTTTGTACCTCAAACATAGTGATGAACAGGAGATAGGCGTGCAGCTCCAGATCTGTGCAATTCTTCCTCACAGCTTGTTCGATGGTCGAAAACTCAACTAAATTGAGTGAATCCAGTTGGAGGTTTTAAGGAATAGGTAAGCGCTTCATCTCGAAGTGGTAGATCTGATATGATCGTTTCCTATAGGCTAATTTCTGGACAGAATCTGAACTGATAAACATGAACTTTGGTCTAAGATTGGTGTGTATTGTGAAGGGTGTAAGGGCTACTATATAAAGGGAGACTTGATCCATGTCCTTGCACTTTATTGGAGGATCTAAAACTTATCCAAGGGTCAAAAATGCAGTTGATCATGTGTGTTTCTTGGCAGCTCACAAATCATGTATGTGTGTGTGACTTTGTGTTTGTTTGCTTCTCCCAGGCTTGATAGCGACTTGTCCAAGTTATAAGAGGTATAATGCAGGTCCTTGGGGTGTCCAAATGAAGTGTAAGAGGCCTATCTTGTGACTTCATTTTCTGCAAACACATGCTAGTGCCATAATTTGGCTCCATGCTCTCTCTTTCTCTTGCTAGATAGCGACGGTTCAAGGGTTCCAGGGAAGGAAAGGTTGCAACTCATTTTTGGGTTTGGGAGGGTGTACATTTCCATTTTAATTGCTAGTATTCCTAGGGATTCTAGGTAGTCAACTCTTACCATGAATGCCAACCCTAATTTACATGCATATAGTGTCTAGTTGAATATTACTATAGTAAAGCATTCTTGTTCTTTGTGTTTAAAATGCTTTCTCATGTCTTTTTCATCATAATCGGGTCAGGGAACCGATGTTATGATGGTTCCAGGTAAGACATATTAGTGAATCATTAATGTTCCAAGTTCTTGTGCGTAAGTACTAATTTACCAAGCTTGTTGATTATTTCAAGGACGAGGCTTATTTCTAAGCTTTCTCTTTATATGTTACCTCCCCCCCCCTCCCCCCAAATCATGGTCTTGTGGCTGTAAATTACCAAGAAGCTATCACAAACAAGCCTTAGTTATTCTATCTAGCATATGTTGAGTTAACCACACTAACATAACATGTTGTTGGACCAATCTCATTCGGTTATCTTGACATCATTTTAATCTACCATTCACAATTATAATAAGTATTTCAATATTAATATAGTTTCTATATCATGAGACACTAGGATTTCATTAACTAGTAGCTCGGTTTATCATTCTTGTTATCATAAACGTCTTGGCTAAAAAGCATTACTCTTTCTAAGGCATTTATCCAAGCCTTCACATATTTGTGTGCTTTTCGGCACATAATCATATATTTGCTTTTTAATCCTTCAAGATCATGGTCTATTCTTTAACCATAAATCCATGTCTTTCAATCCAATTCACACAATCACAACTCATCAAAGCATATCACTAACTCTTAATTCATTATTTCATTCAATAGACATTCAAGTAATCGTTTTAGAGTTAATTACCAAGTCGTTCTCAATATTAGTTAGGAGCCAATAGGGAGGAATATCAATTTAGCCTCAAGGACAACTTCGAGGAAAAGAGGAAAAGAATTGGGCGCATGCTGATACCTCTCCCTGAATGAAGTTATGCTTCTCTTAACTGATTGCATTTCTCATTTATAGGTAACTTATCTCAACTCTTTTATTTATTTGTATATGCGAGTTAGAGATGTAGAGGTTTTTAGTCAAAAAAAATTTCATCATTTTGACACCCTAGGTCTTGTATGACATCCATTAACGGTGATACACTAAAGCAAAACAATTGTTTTCAGTTTTTCCCCATATGCATTATTCTTTTTGGTTGTTGGCTGTTTGATTTGACAAGTATTATGCTGATGCTCATTTTATTTTGTGTCAGGCGTAAATAATTGGAGGTGGTGGAACTCAAGCATTATTACAAAAGGTAATTGGCCTTAAACGGTATCAATATGGCAACATGTTGATCAATTCTTCATGTAAGTAATATAAAACATGAATAAAAATAAACCTATGAATCTGTTACAACATGGAGAGTAGTAACCGCAGCAGAGTATGATGTAGTCGACATGGTTGTCATTTTGATCGAGTTCCCCTTTAGGATGTATAGTTAAATATGGTGTTAAGGTTCTTGAGAGGAACCCGGTTTAGGAGAGAGGATGCACACAAAATTGTTATATGTGTGTGATTAGGTTATGATGTTAATAATTATCTCTCTTTATACACACCCATGGGGAAACCCTTTATTATTTAATTAAAGATAATATGGCTCATCAGCAATTACCAAACTAATATATAATAAGGTATAATTAATATTTTGATCAAATATTATATAAGTGATAATGATGGCCATATAAATATATATATATATTATATATTCTTACATTCTCCCACTTGGCCGAATAATCATTTATTATGAGTATTAGATAAGCATGATTAGTAGTTAACACTCATGTTAGCTTTAAACTGAAACTGGAGCAGATAAATACAGTCATTTAAATGAACATTAGCTCAGGACCCCATTAATCATACTGCAGTCCTTATTTAAAACCTAAGTAGTTATGATCAAAATTTTCAAGTAAGCCCTTCAGAACGTTTGATTTGTATATTAATTCGTATATATGTCATTTTGCATGCGAAACATATTAAGAGGCGTACAAAATCAAAACTGATGAGGAAAATTAATAGTTTATCATTCATAGTACTAGGGGTGTTCAAAAAGATCCGAATCCGAATTATCCAAAAATTCGGATATCCGAATTTTCGGATTCGGATTCGGATAGTGACTATGGAAATTTTCGGATATTTCGGATATCCGAAATATCCGAAAACTTAATGTTGTTTTTTTTATTATTTATTATATATGCATAAAGTGCTTAGAAACCTAAACCCTTCAAAATTGAAACTACACAGCCACTCTCTATCTCTTATGGCCTCACATCAACCCTCTAGTGTGGCCTCACGATTATCCCATCGCCCCACCGACCACCGTCTTGACCTTACGAAAGCCTCACACCGTCACTTCTTGCCATAACCGGTGGACGATTGGACATTTGAATAGCAGTTACATCTCGCATTTACCCTCGTTGCGTCTCGCATTCACAGTTCGGAGGCCGCATCTGTTCAAACCTTCACCGCCTGTATCTCACATTTAGTCCTACGGTGGATTTGTTAATTTAATATGCATTTTGTTAACTGATAGTAGTCGGTATTATTTTAATTTGACAATTCGTTATGGATTTATTATAGTATATGCAGATTATTTTAGATCTGTTGAAACAAATAACAGATTTTTTATAGTATTTAATTTATAATTTTCGGATATTCGTTTCACTATCCGAACGGATATACGAAATTTCGGATACGGATTCGGATAGTGAAATCCACTATTCGGAATGTTCGGATATCCGAAACTTCTGATATCCGGTTTTGAACACCCCTAAATAGTACGATATGCAGTTGTATGTGATCATCAATAAACCCCTCATGATTATAAGCGCTTTCATAATGCTTATGGGTAATAGACAACTTTAGTTAGAGGATCCTTAAGCATATCATGAGTGTATTTGATATGAAAATTTAGGTTCCTCAATTCGTTCATAAACGATTAATTAATTTCATATCAAAATTTAATGCAACACCTCTCAGACTGTTACTATTTGAGAAATATGGTAGCTGACTTTATCACAGTATATCTTCAATATATAATTTATATGGAGTTAATAAACTTATGAGTCCCCTGATAAATTTTCAACAACATTTATTGCTAATTGCGTTGTGATTAATCAACACATTATGTCATTATAACTTAGATTGTTGTTATCAGTTCATTATGACTCCTCAATGAGATAGATTTATCTGCTAACATAAAAATATATCCCAAAAATTGCATTTTCTTATATCTGAATATGACAAAGTTTAGAGTAATCTAACGGTTTGAATTCTCGCTTCTTTTTTTAAATTATAGTCTTTCATTTCCTTTAAAGATATCTTAGTACTCTTTTAGATGCTTCACATTAATCTAGTCATATCTAGTGTGTTGCAATTTTGAGTAATATCTAAACGAGAATAGACTTGAACTTATATAAGGCTTCTACTTGATGAAGCATAAGGAAATAATCTATGTGTTTCTATTATCCTCTAAAGTAGAGTAGTATTGTTTGTTACATGTGTAAGGAATATCTCTGAGATCTATAATATCATAGTGTGTGAACAATGCTTTGACTTATATAGCATATACTTGTCAGAAGAATGTCATCTATATAAGGACAAGTTTGTTTTTAGTTCCTCCCACTCATTTTAAGGTAGGTATATTAATCCACTTGGTTTTTGATGAAAATAATTGTATAAAGATTTCATCACATTTTGATGTTTGCATTAACCCATATATGGATTTTATTGACTTATAGACTAAAAGTTCTTTGACCTCAGTTTATAACTTTTAGGTTGTTTTATGAAAAAATAAGTATGTAAGCCAATTGTTATGGAAAGTTGTTTTAATTTTCATCTAATGCAGCTCTTAACTATTATAAGCTACTAGAATAATAATGATACTTAATGAAATCTTTTGTAATATAGGTATGAAGATTCTTTGATAATTGGTTTCTCCTTGAATATAACCTTTAACAATCAATCGTGCTTCTTAATGTATTAAATTTTTTTATTGGGATTTAGTTTAGTTATGAACACTCTTAGGTGATTCAACTAAATCTCAAATGTTATTCTGACTTATGGAGACAATTTTGCTAATAATAGCTTATTTCATTCAGAAGATTGATTGATTTAATGGTTTAATTAGAAGGGTAGGATCATTAAACTTTCCAACATCCATTTCAACTTTAGTTAGAGAGGTTACATAATCATCAATGTCAGTAGGTTTTAAAACCTAGATGGCCTCTTAAGTTGATTATTGTGTAATTTTAAAAGTCTCAGTTTTATAGATTAGCTCTTAGTTAGGTTGCTATCATTTTCAGGATTCTAAGTGTGTAAGAGTTAGTGCAGTATGATGTACAAGTGGTGTAACCGGAGTTAAATTTGGAGTAAAATATAATGACTCCCCCCCCCCTCCCGCCTCTTGTAATTTTAACAAGTCATTATAAAGACTTTTACTGCTCTCACTGACCTTAGAAACACTTACGAAATCAGCATGCTTATGGTTAATATTTAAATACCAATAGTTTTTAATAGAGAAATAAGTTAATGATGTAAGTCGTCGTAGTTTCTCTTGTAGGATTATTTTAGTAAGAAATCGATGTATGCCCACATTTAATAAACAATGAAACTTTTGTAAGAGTAGTAATAAATTCTAAAGAGATAAGTTTTGATGGAATAGTGTTGTGATGGAGCAGTGTCTTGTACAAGAGGTGTAATTGAGATAATATCAAGTTTTCACTCCCTAACCTCTTGCAAATCTACTAAGTTATAATTGAGACACTTAAGGCTCCCACTGATCTTTAATATCTCTAGGAAAATACAAGAAAAGTTTCAATGATGTACATGACGTGGGAATATATCATATATATGTTAGACTTGATTTGATTCCATTAACGTTCATATGTTATAAGAGACATAGGAACATAAGTAGAAGAAATCATATTAAGTATATATAAATGATTGGATTTCTTTAAGACTGTGGACCATGTAAGACATATTAGATACAAGTAAATAGCCTTTTAAATGATAAAAGAATTATGTCTGAATATTCCGTTTGAACAAGTTTCACGAATTTAAGTGAAATATAACTTCTGGTGGACCCATACTTATTTCTTAAGCCAAGAAAGTTTAGGGCATCTAACACATGATATAAAATCACTAAGAATGAGATTATATGAAAATTCACCCTCATCATCCATGTCATGATTTCTTATGAACTTTTGTTTTAGTGGATGAATTGTATAGGTCTTATTTTTCTTTTGTTAAATTTTTATTTTCATGATTACAAAAGTTGTGAAAGTATATAGTATCATCTATTTCTATCTTATAAATGTTTCAATCCAAATATTGATAACAAATAATATGAGAGTTTAAGGTAAGAGTGACTTTATGTTGGCTATGCAAACCTCATAACTGTCATAATATAGCTTAAGTATTGATACTAAATTCTGATTAATCTCCAGAATATTTAAGGTATCATAAAGTGTAACTAAAAGATAGTTTATCATGGTTCTAATAACCTTAACATGTAAATTTGTTACTGACACTCGTGTTAGTTATTTGTTGATTCCGGGTAAACATATAGAACTAGATTCAACCAATCATGTGTGGATGGGAATATTAGGATTAGCAGACTTAAATATCATTTATACAACTATCAGTTTTAGCCAAGTGTTCTTTTGAATTATGGATAGTCTTGTAATGCTTATGCCTAATCTAATGACATATATTTGCAATGACACTTCTTCTTAGAGAACTTAAAGCTGGAAGTAATGCTTTTATTTTGTCTATGAACATTAGAATTGTCATCTTTTAAGTTTTAGTGGTGTGAGTTTAATAACATCTTATTTCCAGTACCAAACATTTCTTTTCTTGTACATATGTTGTTGATCAACACACTCATTTTTCTTTGGTACTTCTGAGTGTTATAGTTAATTCTTAAGACACCAAATTGTACTATTGAAAATTTTAGTATGTAATGTGCTATAAAATTGTACTTATTTTCATGTGTGAAGCCTTAATTTTAAGGGTCATGGTATTGTACATTATGATGTATTCAGGGATACCATTTAACCTTATAGTTAGTATTTAGAAGGAATGCATGCATCTTATGAGTTAATTTGATTAGTCTTAGGAAAAACTAAATTAAGAATAACTCTAGTGATAGCATTTATATAAACAAGTTCTTGTTTATCATTATCATAAGAGACATTATTATTGACTCATCCTATTTATTATGCTCTAGTTTTCAATAGAATGTTTGTTATTAGAAAGAGCAGTAGGATACTCATATCATGTCGTAATGGATAATTAAAACTGAGAAGAGCTAAATGTTATTAAAACTCTTTGTGAGTCAAAATCCAGTTGTGTTTTGAGATTAGAGTAGATGATTTGGATGAGATCGTTATTTATAAAAGAATGTTATGGTGAGTAATATTATGGGATATTAAAATGATACTGATTAAAATTTATAATCATTAGATTAATGAAGGATCATTAATGTGAGGATCATTATATTTTATTGAAGATGTGATATATCTATTATTAACATCAAACTAATAGACTATAATTAAAAGTTCTATATAAACAAAAAATGAATCACCTTTGGGCAGAATTAAAATTTATTTAAGTATGTGTGCAAAACAAATGTAACACATCACCTCTGGCAGAAGTGAGACAACTCTTTTAATTATGCACGAGTTAGTTTTGCTAGATAAAAATGTAACACATCACATTTGGGCATAAGTGAGACATTTGTATCATGTTATGCAAAAACTAACAAAAGCTTTCAATTAGACTTGAAGGATATGGTAAATGTAACACATAACCTTTGGACAGAAGTGATACATCAAAATTCACTCAAGTTAAGTTTTTTATGTTTTGTAAAATTTTTATAAGATTTAATTGTTTACAAAACATTTAATTAGGAACAATTTATAGGAAAATTAGAGTTCTCGGGAAATTAGTTATACAAGACTTTTGAGTTCTTGGGAATTATGAGTTCTCGGGAATTTTAGTGAGCCCGACTTTTAGTGGGTTTTCGGGATTATGAGATTTTTCGGGTTTTATAAGGTTTTCGAGATTTTGGTAAACCAAAACCATTATAGAAAAAAAAACCGAAATTTAATTTTAAATCCTTAACCCATAAACTATTTTTAACACATAAATTATTTTGTCCCATCAATTATTTTTAAATCTCATAAACTAATTTATGATAAAAATGGAATTCGAATTTTAATGGATTATCTTGTTTCCAAATTTAAAAGATTTAATTATAATTATCCAAGATTTTGAAATCTTTTATTGATAAAACTATATCATGTTTCAAAATTTTAATAGATAAAAATCAATCAGAATTGGAAACAACATATTTATTCCTACGATTCACCCAAAATGAGGATGATTCTTCAGTTTTATGATGAACATGAAGAAAATCTTCGAAGAATCTTTAGTCAGTTTTCTCTGGAACCGAAATCTTAAACATATTTTTAACAGATTTCGAATATATTAGAGTTTTAAAAACGAATTTTAGCAATTATAACCAGTTTTCTTAACAAAACATGAAAGCCAAAAATATTAGGGTTTTAATCAAAATCCATGTTTTTCGATTTTAATTCCAGATTTAAGGAAAACATTAAGAACTGATTAATCAACATCGCTTTGATGTTACATGTTGATCAGTTCTTCATGTAAGTAACATGAATAAAAATAAACCTATGAACATGTTACAACATGGAGAGTAGTAACCACAGCAGAGTAGAGTATGATGTAGTCGACATGTTTGTCATCTTGATCGAGTTCCCATTTAGGATGTATAGTTAAGGATGGTGTTAGGGTTCTTGAGAGGAACCCGGTTTAGGAGAGAGGAAGCACACAAAATTGTTATATGTGTGTGATTAGGTTATGATGTTAATATTTATCTCTCTTTATATACACTCAATGGGAAACCTTTTATTAGTTAATTAAATGTAATATAGCTCATCAACAATTACCAAACTAATATATAATAAGGTATAATTAATATTTTGATATAATATTATATAAATGATAATGATGGCCATATAAATAAATGACAAAATAGCAAAAAGACGCCATTTATGTTTGCACGGTTTTTCAATGGACGTCCTTTGGCAAACTTAATGACAAAAAACATCCTTTACGTTTCAAAACTATATCACATTATGTCCTTTGACATTAACCCGGTTAAATTTTCTCGTTAAATCTGGTCATGTGAAAGGCACATGAGGGTAGTATTGTAAATTTACACATTTATTTAATAATTAGAAACTTCAAATTAAAATATATATATATATATATATATATATATATATATATCTTTTCCATCTTTTTACTATATCTATCTCCCTTCTCTCTAACCACCGCCAACATCCCCCACCGGACTACCACCATCACCACGGACCACCACCATCACCCTAGACCACCACAAACTCCACTTGTTACTGACAGCCGCTACTGCTCACCACATCCCGCCAGCTCATGACCAAAATCAGAGTTCAATTTCAACTGCTTCACCCAACCACCGACGCAATTCCTGCCCAAGAACTAGGGTTCCGACTACTAGCATCAATATTTTTCGGCGAGAAACGACAATTTCAATACATGAAAGTTTAGGGGAATGATGGAATGAGACCTGCACAAGCATACCCTGCAGACCAAGTACCATTTCGAGCACTCTAGCAACAAAATCGATTTTCCGGAAAATGGCTCTTGCGAGCTGATTTGATTCGTTATCATCGTCTTTGGTGTCGTTGTCTTCATCATGGTAGACGGTGGTGAGGTGGGTGACAATGGTTGGTCTGGTGTGGTATGGTGGCGGTGATGAAAATTGTAGAGGCGGGTGATGGAGTTTGGGTGTCGGTGGTGATGGCAGGGAGAAAGATTGAAACCACCATCGGCCACAACAAGGTATGTTGCATAATTTCCCCTAAAATTAGAAACCCTAGAACCCATATATGTTCGATTCTACTTGCTCGGCGACCTGCAATGAGGCTCCATGCTCACAACGAGGAGCGGAAGTGACGATGGTAGGTCTGATTCTCAAAGCTCGTAGTGGCGGATTGAAGGTTCTGTTGTTGGTGGAAATTGGTGGTCGTGATTGCTGGTGAAGGTGGCAAGTGGTGGTGGTTTTGAATGTTAGAGAGTTAAGAAGGAAGATGGTGGATATGGATTCTGAACATAAGGAGAGAGAGAGAGAGGGGGGGGGGTGGGATTTGCTTGTAAATTTACAAATATACCCTTATGTGCCTTGCACATACCAGATTTGATAAGAAAATTTAGTTGGGTTAGTGTCAAAGGACATAAGATGATATAGTTTTGAAACATAAAGGATGGTTTTTTTCATTAATTTTGTCAAATGATATCCATTGAAAAACCGTGCAAGCATAAAGGACGTCTTTTGCAATTTTTTCTAAATAAATATATATATTATATATATATATATATTCTTACACAACACTCTTTCTTGCGTCTTCACCTGGTTCTGTTTATCAACATGCCTTCTTTTAATGTATCTTTGTGGTTTCTATCATTTAGTATCAGCAAGAGTTTAATCAAACTTAAAAGACATTGTTTTTTATTTGAAGATGAAGTGTACTTTGTTTTTTTAACTACCCATGCATGTTTTAGTTGGTGATGAGGTTCGTTTATGTACTTCCGTTTAATAAAAGAGTGAACATAAACAAGAAATATTGTTCGATTAATTAAATGAACGAATAAAGGCCGTGTTCGTTCAATTGCATCTGTGAACGTTCGGTAACATGCTTATTTATGTTTGGTACGTCCGTTCATGGTCGCCTGTTTAGTTTGTGCTCAGTCATTAAAGGTTTCTTTATTTTTATATTTTATATTTTTAATGTTTGGTTTACGCTCCAACTTTTATACTAGAAACCCTGATCATTTGAAGTTTGTATCTTGTTAAAAACTTAAGTAAATTGGAACTTAGATCTTTTTTATATGTAAAAGGTACATGTTCGTTTGTGTCCGTGAACAGAACAGACATGAACACAAATTTTCATGTGTTATGTGTTCGTGAACAAGTTCAATGCTAAATGAACAAACGCTTCGTTCGATTCAGTTCGTTTACAGCCCTGCAATGGCGCCTACGTTTCGGACCAGCGATTGATTATAACCACGTTCGTTCACTGGCGATTCTAAATAGGTCACACGTGACTCGTTCCAGTATTCAGATTCTAACTAGGTTTGTTCACTGTCGATAAGTTGTTTTATATTGTTTCGATTGGAATCGGCAGGTCGGTTTAATTAACAAATATTTAGGTTATGATGGATCAATCGTAACCAGTGGGTCCAATATTCATATGTCACCTTCGACCTGTTCCATTAGGGCATCCACAATGGTGGATGGGAAAAAACAAACTGAACACATCACATCAGCTGCCAAATCAGATTTCCACTCATTCACTTTTAAACATCAAAAACTCTTATTATTCCTTCAACGTTACATCCACTTTTAACACATCTCTATATTCTACATCATCACATACTTCTATATTTTCTTTCTATAACTAAAATACTTTTATTTAAGTATCTTATTTTTTATTTCATATTATTTAAAAATAAAATAAGTTCTAGTGATAAATTTACATAAATAATAGAAATACTAGAAGTCATATAAATAAAATAAGTAGGTGTGAGTGTTTGAAACTGTGAAAATGGTAGATAACCAGGTTGTTGTGAAAATGGTGGATAACCAGCTTGTTGAAATCCAAAGTTTGGATTCGGGTAGGGTAAGAATCCGGGTTGTTGAAACCCGAAGGTTGAATTCGGCATTGGATTAGTGTTTGGAGTCTGGATTGGGTTGGTGTTTGAAAGTATAGAAAAAAACTATTTGTTAATTTAAAAATAAAGTAAAAGCAAATAGAAAAAAAAAGTATTTTTTAATTTAAAAAGAAAATAATTAAAGTGGTGGCTGAATTAGTTTTAAAATTTGAATGAAAATTAATTACACTAGGCTCACTTATCATGTTTAGTTTCATACAGTTTTGTGAATATGGTTTAAACTCAACATCACCTCCAATGTGCAGTTATCCAGTTTAGAATTCTGAAAAATGTCACGTCAAAACTAAACACCCCACTAGAGATGCTCTTATTTAGATTATACCCGGTCGATCGAAATATTGCTGGCTATTAAGTATGAAAATGTATTCATGAATTTGATCCTTGTTTCAATTACAAAGTCACTCGATCAGGTTTGGCTTTTATATTTCTTAAATTGATTTACTTTACTTAATTTGGTACAGTTTACCGGAGAAAGCTAATAGAAGGTTTCATATTTTTGTTCCTTTTAATTTGGGGTAGTACTTCCATATACTTGTATTGCAGCATATCATTGTTGTTAGTATAATGAGAATTTGAATCATACTCAATTGCAGACAAGAAACTGTAAAACAAGAATAGACGTATTTGATAAGAAAATCCTTGGGAAGCAAATCGTTGGTTTTTTGAAAACAGAGTTCTTAAGTTCTTGATCACACTAGTTGAATGATGTTGAAGACAAAAACATGGTATGTGACATATTTATAGTAGTGCAAATGGGAGTAAATTGTGGAATTCATGTAGTTGAGTTAACATAGTTTCAGTGGTTTTCTATTTCTTCACGTTTTTTTCTATTGGTATCTTGATAAGTTGATAAGATTTTAAGTTAAGAAAAGGTCATCAACATTATTATGTAAAGTGTAATTATGTGTGTGACAATATATATGTGTGTAAAACATAAGCAGTTGGTCACAATTATATGGGACCACTCTTAGCCACCTCAACTCATCGGTTTTACAAATGTGAACATGTGTGATTTGTTGGACTCGATCTGTCCAAGACACATATTAGAGTTGATGTGGCTAGTACGTTATGATCTAAGTCGGGTCATACCCAATAACAAGTTAGACAAACACCACGATATTTATTTGAGATGTGATCTAACAAATAAATATCAACACTTAGAATATTTGGAAATTGGGTTTCTAAATATTTGCACTTGTGAAAATAATAAATTATATTGATAAATTATGTTATGAGAGATTTTGCATTTTGCATGTTACTTGTAATGTTATTAAAGTTGGTTAAATAGCGATATGCAAGACTTACTGCATTTTTGCATTTTGCATGTGCTATGTTATTTAAGTTGGTTAAATAATAACATGCAAAACATATTGGTTTTTGCATGATACTTGGATGATATAAATATTTTATTTTGAAATCCTTGGGAGGGATTCCAATGTCCGCCTATTTTTTCCCTCCCCTCTCTCTCCTTACTTTATTATTTTTATTATATCAAGACATGCACAAGGGTCCATTGGTGGATGAGTGAGGTGCATTGGTTGCACCCTTTTTTTCTCTCTCACGCACACAAGCAGCAAAGACTCTCTCTTCTTTCTCTCTAATTTCGACCAAAGGGTAAGAAGAACAATGAGGAGTTGTAAGTGTAAATCCTAGCATAACGAGGGTGTTTGTTGGAAGCTTGAAGGGTATACAAGCTTGAGGTTCTTCTATCTTGAAGAATCGCCATTCATATCTTCATCTCCTTCATGTTCTTGGACTCTTGAAGGTATATTACATAAACACCCTATGGTTGTTTATATATTGATAAGCATGCAAATTCGTATATGGGTCCAAGGCTTGGGTTTTGCATATAAAATCGGTTTTATATTCATCTAATTAACAAGATTTAAAACTTATTTATCCGCTATGTTTTTCATATAAATGGGTTTATATGACTTTGATAATCTTGTTAAAATTCAACAATGGTATTAGAACCGCTTATACGAATACATGCTTCAATGGATCCAAAATTTCGGGTTTTATGGTGTGGTTCACCATATGGCCGAAAGTTTTGGAGCTTTTGGTTACCCCTTGGTTTTTCAAGATTATACTTTACATGCATGTGGTAATCTTGAAGAATTAAGTCATTTGGATGATTGATTATTTTGTTTGGACAAAAAACCAAAGTTTTCGATTTGCTTAACATTGGCCGAAAACTTTATGGGTTAAAAGGGGAACCATTTTGGATTTGCATGATTTTCATATTTGGATATGTATTGGCATGTTCATAACATAGCCATTACCTTGTGTTTGGATGTGTGTTTGTGTTGTGATTTATTCGATTATTCACTATGGTTGTAATATTCATTTATTTGGGTTTTAATCTATTTATTTATTTCATATTGGTTTGTAATAATAAGCATTAGTTGTATTTCTTTTACTTGAGAAAAATGTATTATGATATATTTTTTGTAAAATATGAGGCAACAAAGTTACGGTTTTGGTTTTGGGCCTAATGGAGCTCATAGTCCAAGATGGGATTTTAGCTGAATGGCCAAAACCCAAACATGGAGGCCCAAGAAAGCTAGCAGCTGAAGTTGGAGCCCAAATGGAAGCTCAAATAAAGTGGAAGAGTCACAACACAAGGTGGACACTTGAAGCACTTGGATGCGGGCTCAAGTGGGAGTTCACCGACACATGCCTTGTGTCATTCTCGTCCCTTAGGAGAGACCTTTTGGCACACTTGTTTCGGTCAACAGGTGTTGTCAACATTAGGTGGCTATGGTTATGAACTTGTGGTTGTTTTATTTATGCATGTGTTGGTTGTTTTATGTTTTGCATATGGATTGTTAACTTAAAATCAACAACTTGCAAAAATTTGGTTCCTTAGAAATCATTAGGTAATAAAGTTGGTTTTATTAAAGGTTAATGATTTCATAATAAAATGGGTTTTATTAAAAGGAACTTAGAAAAATTGGTTTTCAAACAAAGTACCATGCATTTGAATGCATGCAAATGCATGTATGCAAATTGTTTTCCAATCTAGAATTTAGAAAACTTAAATCCCTTTTAAAAAAATTTTAACACCATCCTTTTATACAACACTCAAATCACTTGGGAACTCAATGTGGGATAAAGGTCACCTAACCACATTGGAGGAAACTTGTGATTTTGAGGTGGATTGCCATATTTGTGGGATAAAGGTCACATAACCACTTGTATGTGCAAATTCACACGTGTGTGTAAGTAGGACGACTTGATTTGGAAACCATGTGAATAGGGTCACCGAAGCATGGAGTACAAAGGTGTTGATGGGATTAGACGTGCCAACTAAACATGAGATTTTTAATCGATCCCATAAAACTAGAAGTCGCAAAGTGTTACAATCATCAAACGTTGACTACCTTGTTAATTCAATAGTATGATAAAGGTCACCTAACTACTATGTGGATGTAACGTTGGGTTCTAGATTTTAATCATTAATTGTCTTGGAGGCATAGAGGGTATTAACGATTAAAATTAAGTTAATGATATCGAAAATACTAAAATTAAGCTTTGTTAAATTATGTAGATGGCCGCATTCAATAATCCACCAAACGCAATTATCCCACATGTGCATAACCTATCACTAAGAGCTATACTTGATAAGGATCGTCTTAACTATATCAATTATATGGACTGGTATAGAAACTTAAGAATCGTTCTCAAGCAAGAAAAGAAATCAAAAGGACTTTGAAAATCATGGGGCATATGACATGCTCACCCAACTTAAGGAAATGTTCCTTACTCAAGCTAGGATGGAACGCTTCGAAACGATTCGAGCGCTTCATGTATATTGTATGGAAGAAACCTGTAAGGCCCCGTTCCCGGGAGCCCTGCTTTAGCGTCGGATTTACTCATAAACACAATTCTTACAAATCAGAGTTAATTAAAACTTTAGCAGAAACGTTTACCTTTAATCATTCAATACAATACATAAAACTTTTCTTTAAAACCATAACATAAAACATCATATTCAAAACATTATTTCTTCCATCTTCAGATGTCAGCCGTTCAATCCATGCCATGTGCCATCCTCATGCTAGCTCTTCAGTCTTATCACCTGCGTGCATACTAAAAGTCAGCTACGTTGAGTGAGTTCTAGTTAATCGAGCAACTTATCATACAACCAGTACATGCATTATATACGTATCCGAAGACACATAGCCCACTATCTGACCTGCTCACCTTACCACTTAACCTCTTATTTACTCCTACAGCTTAGCCACTTTAATAACGAATAACGTTATGCCACTTGGCCACTTTAACACTCTTTCTAGACCCTATCCACTTCTATCACACTCTACTTCTACTTGTCTACAATACACTTTATATCATCACATCATTTACATAATAACCAAGTTGCATCACAACATTTACACACGCTATTAACCACTTGGGGATCATTCTTGAATGACGCTACACGCAATATCCGAATATCGTTCACGCACCAACAGACATTCATTCATAACATATATAAATATATCACATCAAACATTATAACATACACTTACCATTTAAGGTAAGTGTATTCACACTTCACATCGAGTATGCACACAACCTCGAAAACATAACAAGGAAAATGGGGCTAGAAACTCACCTGAACTCGGTTACTTCCTCTGTTAATGGTTATTCCTCCTTGAGCTGTGCGCGACTAACTGTTTAATAATTGCAATATCAAATACTACTCTAGCCATTCTCATTGCTACTTAATTAGTCTTACGCGTCTAAGCCGGTTTTACTTCATTGAATCATTACCCAGTTAGTTAATCGTTACTCGTTAATCCTTTATAGGTATCTTTCATCAATCATCAAAGTTCAAGGACTATTATGTAATTATATCATTCTTATCTAAGTCCAGGGACGGTTCTACCATTTCGTTAAACTTCTAGTTCGTTACATGGCTTTTAACGAATTGACTTATCATAACGAACTGGTCCTCGTAGCGAATTGGACCCTCTGACGAACTGGTCCTTATAACGAATTGGACCTTGACGAATCAGTCCACATGACGAACCAGTCCATATAATGAATCAGTTCATGTAACGAACTGGGCCTTCTAATTCGTTATCTCCTTTAACGAATAGTCATAGCGAATTGAGGTTAGTTCGTTATCCTTTTCCTTAACGAATTGGATACGAACTAAGGCTAGTTCGTTAAGCTTTCGTTAGCGAATCACCTTTATGAATTTCTTCTAATTCATTAACCCCCGTTAACGAGTTACCTCTAATTCGTTAACTTCCCGTTAACAAACTAGGGTTAGGTCAGAATGTCAGACTATTCTGACATCCTCATACAAACATTCTCCGGCGCCGCCGTTGCCGGAATAACGGGATCTCGCCGGAAAAGCGAGATCTCGCTTGTTGCACCACCGTTTTTCATCCCGTTCGATCCAGATCTGAGCTAGGGTGATCCCTAAGCTCATCTTAGGTTCGGTTTATACCCGATTCCACCCAGATCTCGTGACTTCAACGGTTTAACGGTGTCGGCTCATCGTTCCGTGACTAAATCTAACGGGTTTGTATCTCTACAATATCATACCATCATTACCCCAGGTTGATGCTCGGTTTCTTCTTCTATTTCGGCTCGAGAGAGTAGTAGGATGAGAGAGAGCTAAGTGTGTGTTTTGGTGGTGTAAGGAATATGTGTGAAATGAATGAAAAATGGGAATTTAAGGTTTATATAATTAAGGATCATGGGCTTAAGCCCATGGTCTCTTCCTTCTTTCCCAATTCCATAACCCATATCCTTTAACCAACACTAGTCCGACCCATACTAACTCCTACTTTATTTAATTATTTCCCTGCTAACCCGAGTAAACTTCCTCACTGACAATAAATAATATAAATAATATTATTTTAATAATATAATTAATATTATTTTAGAAATTTCGGGATGTTACAAGTCTCCCCCCCCTAAAGAAGTTTCGTCCCCGAAACCTAACTTATTCCTTGTAAAAGGAACACTTCTTATATTTACACACTTTATTGAATCGCCTTCGCTTTATGGGTTATCCTTCTTACTCCCGACTTGCAGTCATCGAGCGGTGATCATGTGTTTTAGCTATTAAGGTAGCTTGCCCATGAGGCCCTCGATGTACCAAGTCTTGTCTCGTATTCCCAAGGAACCTTGTTTTATATAATAACGCTAACTCCTAAGGCGACGCTTTACCATCACACAACTATTTATGATAACCAACATGCATTCAAGATAATTCTTAAGTCACTCATATAAAATCACAAGAAAACACAACTCATTCATAAAACATGAAAAGGAAATCATTCAAGCTTGCTAGACAAACGTAAGTTCATACTGTAAGATAAAACACCGCTTAACATAAAACAACTGTGACGAGCCACTTATTCTTCCGCAACCTTCTCAGTGACTGATAAATCTTCCTCTCACGCGTCTCCCCTTCTTCCCTCCACCGCTACATCTTCTTTGCAATCTCTAGCTATGTGACCTGACTTACCGCACTTGTAACATTTCTGATCCTCGGTGCATTCACGAGAGATGTACCCCTTCTTCCCGCATCGGTAGCACTGGTTTGGACCATCCTTGCATTCTCCCAAGTGCATTTTCCCGCACACTCTGCATGTCTCCTTGCCTTCAATCTTCTGCGTCTTCTTCTCTGCATACTCCCCAACATCCCCAGCTCGTTTGGTTCCTTTCCCTCCCTCCTTATCTTCCACTTCCACATCATCCACCGCCAGATCATCATAAATCATCTCTGCTAACTCAACTGCAGACTCAAAGGTAGTAGGTTTGTTAGTCCTGACTAACATGCAGACCTTCTGAGGAAGTCCCCTGATGTAGCACTTGATCCGTTTCGCCTCAGTGTTCACTATGTCAGGAACCAGCCTAGACATGCGGTTGAATTTAGTGGTGTACTCGCGGTGTGTCATCTTGCCCGCCTTCAGATTCAGAAACTTCATCTCGGCCCTCTCAACCTCAGCATCAGCACAAAACCTTTTCATCACTAACTCCTTCAGGTCATTCCACCTCATTGCCTTAATCTCTTCTCGAGTCTTCCTTTGTTCCACAGTTTCCCACCAATACATAGGCTCATCTTCAAATGACTGAGTGGCATAACCCACTGCTTGGTCGGGACGACACACGCTAATTCGGATAATCTTGTCCATAGTGGTTATCCATTGGAGAGTAGAGATTGCGTCTCCTAGACCAGTCAGCTTTGGCGGGTCACATCCTTTGAAGGACTTGTAGTTGCACCCACCTCGACCTTTCTTCCTGTCGTCAACTTTCACAGATTGGCCTTCGTTCGAGTCACCCTTCCCACCCTCATCATCTTTCTTACCATTCTCCCCTGATTTTCCAGCAGTTCTTTCATGACTTCCACCAGACTTCTCAGGATTCCAATTTTTCATGGCAGTTGCTACAGCTTGAACAAAGGCAGCTTGAACAGTTGGTTCAAGTTGATGTCCTTCGTTGTTACCCGGATTACCTCCAGCTACGCTTCCTTCGTCTCCGGTGTTGGAAGTTGTTTCTACCGAGGGTTGTCGGACCATACGAGGCCTGCCTCGACGCCCAGTGCGACCTCCAGCGCCAACATTCTCTCCTACTTCAGCCATTGGTATTCTGGAAGAGGGAAAACACTAACGTCATCACTCGAGTAATTATTTAGCACATGATTCATAAGGTAAGTTGTTAATGACATTGATCAAGTGTAATTAACTATTTGCATTACTCCTCAGGTTCTACACACTTCCCTTTATGATTTCATTTGTGCTAGTTTCTACTTTTAAACAGTTAATCAATCAAACAATCAATTAATCCTATCCCTAACATACACATATCCTCCCTTTAGCAATTAAACTAACATTATCATTCATTATTTAACTATATACGTTACCGTTACTGATCTTGCTTGAGTGACACATGGCTATCTTGAACTGACATCTTCTTTCTATTCTTACTAAAATCTCATTCTCTGTTCGAGTCTAAGCATGTAGGATGCTTAAATCTCTCGAATTTTGCTCTGATACCAACTTGTAAGGCCCCGTTCCCGCACTACTAGAAAACTGATACCTTTGTGACGCCAAAATGCGTCGGAAAGGCGTCACAAATGAGCGATTCCGACGCATTTCAGACGCATTTTACGTGTCAGAAAAACCCTCGTCGGAAATTCCTTTCCGACACACTTCAGACGCAAATTATGACACATTTCCAACGCATTTATTTGTCGAAATTTTCCGACACTTTTCTGACACTTATTAATAATTATAATTATCGTATTAATATTACCATATATTCATAAATACCGTATTATTTTCTAAGGCTGCGGCGCATTTCCGACATACGTAAAATGTTTTCAGACGCAATTCCGACACACATATAAATTGTTTTCCGACGCAATTACGACAAACACATGAACTATTTTCCGGCACGGTTACGAAGCATACAGATAAATAAAAGGATCCATTTTTTTGTGCTACTGTTTATAGAAAACAAGAAATTCACACATAAAACAATTTTTACCATTTAATAATTAATAAATAATGAAAGTCGATACAAATCCACTACAATCAAACATTCTGATACAAATAAAACTACTACTGATTGTCGGGAGGTTGCAATTTCTCTTCTCATGAGCTTTTCTACACCTTTTTGTATCCCTTCATGCATTTCTTATCACAATTTTTCTTCCATCTCTCCTTCCTTGCTCACCTTTCAATTCAAATCCGAAGATGCTATCCCAAAGCCCCGTTTCATGTGATCTTTTGCAACAAGTGACCCCCCATCAAAATCCTCATCATTGAAATCAGGTCCATGCTTCTCAATCATCGCAAACAAGCATTCCTCCTAAAATTCATACCAAACAACGTGAATGTTAATGTGCTATGGTTCATATAATAAATATAAGAAATGAACACATAACTTACATAAGCTTCCCTAGCTTGTTCAGTATAAAATGCCATCCCCTCCATGTTCTTAATATCAAGCTCTCCAGCCAACAGTTTTCTTTACATTCTTTTTTGCGGTAGGTAGCAAGAAAGAGCTCCTTTTGGTTCCCTATCAAGGACCCTCCCCTAGATATATAATAGAAAAAAAAGTAAAGAATAAGTATTAAAAAACACACTATTACTAGCATTTAAAGAAATATTATTGGCTTACCAGTCTAATACGATACAATTTTATCAGGCCTACATTACATCTTTCTTGTTTAAGGGAATTTATATGATATAGCATACAGTAATTAAATATACAAAAAAAGTTTCAAAATGTACACAAGTTCACCCGAATACCAATTACACTTCGCAAACAAACTAATAATCAATAAACAATTTATATTCCAAACAATTATACTTCACATATTTAAAATCTACTGTTAAACTATATAAACTGGCGAAATATCTCAACGAGCAGCACATAGTGAGCACTAATGTTCTAAACTACTTGATCTAGCAGATTGGTTGATTGGTTAGTACCTGGGATGATCGCCTGTGAATCGATTTGAACTGATTTGGGTGACGATGTGAGAGGGCACCTTCTAGAGATAAAACGATTTGGATTTGGATTTGGATGAATGACGACTGTTAAAGAATTTTAGGTTAAAGAAACTACAACTCAAATAGTTTTAGGTTACTAATGGGCCTCCACTTAAAACACAAAACTAGTGGACCATTAATGTGGGCTAATACTTTAAATATTCTAGTGGGCCCCAAGCTTAATCAAATTGGTTCGGTTATGCACTTTGGTTCGATTAATCAATTAGGTCATTTTGTTTTAAATTTGTGGTTAACCGAAACCAAACAAAAAAAACATTTTACAAAAAAAAATCAAAACAAAAAAAACCGGTGTCATTTCTTAGGTTCGTTTTCATTTTCGATTAATCAGTTCAGTTATTGCGTTTCAAACGTTGTTTTTTTTTCTTATCTTTTACACCACTTCATATACATGAAACACTATTACTTCACAAGCTTATACATGTTAGACAGTTCTGTACTTGTGTATCAGTATGACATATAACATTGTATAAGTCTATAAGTGTACCTATAATGTTACACACGTATCAGCGCATGTAATTGTATAATATGTACAAGTTATGAAAATGAAAGTATTCCCCGTATGATGAAGTTATACACAATTTGGATAAAAAAAACAAAACGAACTTCGTTAATTAAAAAACCATATTCAAGCTAGCGAAAATATGTAGCAACTCCCAACACATTTGCTACGCATTTTCTACAAACTATTAGTTGCGTCGAAAATGCGTAGCAAATTTGCACCAAGTTGCTACACATTCCTACGCATTTTCTACAAACTATAAGTTGTGTCGAAAATGAGTAGCAAATTTGCACCAGCTTGCTACACATTTGTTACGCATTTCTAATAATATGATATTGTTATTTGATTTTGTGGTAATTAAGTACATTGTTTTTTTTATCCTATCTTTTACACAACTTCATTATAGATGGATAAATCTACTTCACAAACTTATACATTTTATAAGTTGACATACATACATGTGTACCGTTAGAACTTATAACTTAAAACAAACTCTTATAATTCTATAGGTATAACTATAATGGTAAACACATATGTATGTGAGTTAGGAAAATGAAAGTATTCCAGGTATGACGAGGTTATATAAAATTTGGATGAAAAAAAAGACAAACGTTGGAGACTTGGAGCTCGTTAATCAAAAAAATTATTCAAGCAGTCAGAAATGCGTAGCAAATGTGTAGCAAGTTGCTACACATTTTCTACAAAATAAACGTTGTGTTGGAAATGCATCGGCACTGACATTATTAACTTTCTTAATGTATTGATAAAATCCAAAATTAAAACGTTGCGTCGGAAATGTGTTGGAAATTCCGACACGTTTCCGACACAATTTATTTTATCATTTACTTATCATATTTTAACAAAAACAAAATACAAAATTGAAATGTTGTGTCGGAAATGCGTCATAGATTCCGACACATTTCTGACGCAATTTATATTTTTATTTAGGTTAGCATATTACAAAAATAAAATTACAAAATTAAATTGTTGTGTCGGAATTGCGTTAATTCCGACACATTTTTGACACAATTTGTATTGTGATACAGATTAGCATATTAAAAACCCAAAATTACAAAATTAAATTGTTGTGTCGGATTTGCATCGGAAATTCCGACACAATTTTGACACAATCTAGTTTTTGTCGGAAAATATTAGGGTTTCACATTTTGTTAGAAATGCGTCGGAAATGTGTGGCAAATTCCGACGCAAAATTTTGTGTCACAAATTTTGGTAGCAAACCAACCCATTTTCTAGTAGTGCCGGTAGCCCTACTTTAGCGTCGGATTTACTCATAAACACAGTTCTTACAAATCAGAGCTAATTAAAACTTTCGCGGAAACGTTAACCTTTAATCATTCGATACAATACATAAATCTTTTCTTTAAAACCATAACATAAAGCATCATATTCAAAACATCATTTCTTCCATATTCAGATGCCAGCCGTTCAATCCATGCCATGTGACATCCTCATGCTAGCTCTTCAGTCTTATCACCTGCGTGCATACTAAAAGTCAGCTACGCTGAGTGAGTTCTAGTTAATCGAGCAACTTATCATACAACCAGTACATGCATTATATACGTATCCGAAGACACATAGCCCACTATCTAACCTGCTCACCTTACCACTTAACCTCTTATTTACCCCTACAGCTTAGCCACTTTAATAACGAATAAAGTTATGCCACTTTGCCACTTTAATAACGAATAACGTTATGCCACTTTGCCCCTTTAACACTCTTTCTAGACCCTATCCACTTCTATCACACTCTACTTCTACTTGTCTACAACACACTTTATATCATTACGTCATTTACATAATAACCAAGTTGCATCACAACATTTACACACGCTATTATCCACTTGGGGATCATTCTCGAATGACAGTACGCGCAATATCCGAATATCGTTCACGCACCAACAGACATCCATTCATAACATATATAATTATATCACATTAAACATTATAGCATACACTTACCATTTAAGGTAAGTGTATTCACACTTCACATCGAGTATGCACACAGCCCAGAAAACATAACAAGAAAAATGGGGCTTGAAACTCACATGAACTCGGTTACTTCCTCCGTTAATGGTTATTCCTCCTTGAGCTGTGCGCGACTAACTGTTTAATAATTACAATATCAAGTACTACTCTAGCCATTCTCATTGCTACTTAATTATCTCATTCTTATCTAAGTCCAGGGACGGTTCTGCCATTTCGTTAAACTTCTAGTTCATTACTTGGCTTTTAACGAAATGACTTATCATAACAAACTGGTCCTCGTAACGAATTGGACCCTCTGATGAACTGGTCCTTATAACGAATTGGACCTTGATGAATCAGTCCACATGACGAACTAGTACATATAACGAATCAGTTCATTTAACAAACTGGGCCTTCTAATTCGTTATCTCCTTTAACGAATGGTCATAGCGAATGGTCCCGTTCGATCCAGATCTGACCCGGAAATGAACTTCAATAGATCTCGTGACTTCAACGGTTTAACGGTGATCCCTAAGCTCATCATAGGTTCGGTTTATACCCGATTCCACCCGGATCTCGTGACTTCAACGGTTTAACGGTGTCGGCTCGTCGTTCCGTGACTAAATCTAACGGGTTTGTATCTCTACAATATCATACCATCATTACCCCAGGTTGATGCTCGGTTTCTTCTTCTATTTCGGCTCGAGAGAGAAGTAGGATGAGAGAGAGCTAAGTGTGTGTTTTGGTGGTGTAAGGAATATGTGTGAAATGAATGAAAAATGGGAATTTAAGGTTTATATAATTATAGATCATGGGCTTAAGCCCGTGGTCTCTTCCTTCTTTCCCAAGTCCATAACCCATATCCTTTACCCAACACTAGCCCGACCCATACTAACTCCTACTTTATTTAATTATTTCCCCGCTAACCCGAGTAAACTTCGTCACTAACAATAAATAATATAATTAATATTATTTTAGAAATTTCGGGATGTTACAAAACCCAATCGGTGAAGAGGCGTCACCCGGAACCTAAAGCAAAGGTTACTAAAGATAAGGGATGCGTCACGGGTAAGTTCAAAGGGAAGGCTTAAGAGGAACCACCCAAACCAAAAGAAAAGAAGCTAAAGGTTAGCTTAGATGACCCATGCTTTGGTTGTGGTGAGATAGGAAATTGGCAGAGGGATTGTCCAACCTATCTCAAAGAGTTGAAAGACAATAGGGATGGGGGGATACAACTTTCATAATCCATATTGATCTTAATGTTATTTATTCTAACACATGGGTATTGGATACCGGATGTGGAACTCACATTTGCAATTTGTTGCAAGAGTTCAAAAGAAATAAACATTTCAAGAAAGGAGATACAAGTCTCTTCATGGGCAACAGAGCAAAAGTTGTCGTCGAAGCCCAAGGAGACTACATTTTGAAGCTTCCAAATGGTTTGGAAGTTGTTTTGATAAACATTTTGTATGCTCCTAGTTTGACTATGAAGATTATCTCTGTTTCTTTTTTAAGACAATATGGCTATGATTCGAAGTTTGTAGATAATGGTATTTGTGTTTTCATGAATGATGTCTTTTATTTTAAAGAAATGCCATCTAATGGAATTTATGAATTAGTTCATGATAAAACATCAAACACCAAGAAACTCAAAATGGATTTGAGTAAGACTTATCTTTTGCATTCACCTTGGTCACATAAACAAAGATCGCATACATACACTTCAAATGAATGGTCTTTTGGAATCAAATAAAGATTCATTTGATAAGTGTGAATCTTGTTTACAAGGAAAGATGGCCAAGGAACCCTTTAGTGGAACTAACGAAAAGGCGAAAGACTTATTAAGTATCATACATTCGGATGTATGTGGTCCTTTTAAAGCAATGACAAGGAATGGTGAAAGATACTTCATTACCTTTATCGATGATTATAGTCGTTATGGGTATGTGTACTTGTTAAGACCCAAAGATGAAGTCTTTGAAATGTTCAAAGTCTTCCAAAATAAAGTGGAAAATCAACTCAATAAAACCATCAAAGTACTTCGTTCGGATAGAGTAGGTGAATACCTTAGTGATGCTTTTCAAGATCATCTAAGGAGTTGTGGGATCATCTCACAACTCCCTCAAACCGGAACACCACAACATAATGGTGTGTCCGAAAGGAGGAATCGAACTCTATTGGATATGATTCGATCTATGATGGCTAGAATCACATTGCCTCTATCATTTTAGGGTTTCGCATTGCTCTCGGCAGCCCGTATTTTAAATATGGCACCAACCAAGAAATTGGACAAGACACCTTTTGAAATATGGCATGGAAGGGTTCCATCGTTATCATATTTAAAGGTATGGGGTTGTGAGGCTTATGTTAATCACAACACCCAAAACAAACTTGAAAGCTGATCCACTAAGTGTATCTTTTTAGGATATCCCAAAGACTCTATGGGATATTATTTCTACAACCCAACCGAGAAAAAGGTGTTTATTGCTCGAAAGGCCGAGTTCTTGGAAACTTAGTTCCTTATGGAAGGAACTAGTATAACGGTGGAACTCGAGGATGATCTAGAACCACAAGACGATACACGCTTGGTTGATACTAGAAATCAACAAAAGATTGTTGAGAATGATCAAATGGTTGATCAAGACACACAAAACATTCGCAAATCTGGTAGAACTAGTAATCCACCCGAAAGATATGGATTTTCCATGGATGGATACTATGTGGTAGATTCGTATGAACCCACCACCTACCATGATGCAATGTCACAATCTGATTGTGACAAATGGCTTGAAGCCATGAACGTTGAGATGCAATCCATGCATGACAACCAAGTATGGGATTTGGTTGTACCATCTCTTAACTCCAAACCGGTTGGAAGTAAGTGGGTTTTCAAGAAGAAAACCGATATGCATGGAAACTTGGATACTTATAAAGCAAGACTTGTAGCAACAGGTTATACTCAAACTCAAGGGGTTGATTATGATGAGACCTTTTCGTCGGTGGCAATGCTAAAGTCTATTAGGATATTATTTGCCATAGCCGCATATTATGACTATGAGATTTGGCAAATGGATGTCAAAACCGCTTTTCTAAATGGACATCTTGAGGAAGATGTCTATATGGTTCAGCCCGAAGGTTTTGTTGATCCACAACATCCTAATAAAGTATGCAAGTTAAAGAAATCAATGTATGGACTGAAACAACCATCTAGAAGTTGGAATCACCGTTTTGATGAAGAGGTTAAGAAATTTAGATTCATCAAGAATGCTGATGAGTCTTGTGTGTATAAGAAAGCTAGTGGGAGCATCATTACTTTCTTAGTATTGCATTTTGATGACATACTACTATTTGGAAATAACATTCCAACCATAGAAGGTGTAAAAGTCTGGGTTGGGAGTTGTTTTTTAATCAAAGATCTTGGTGAAGCCGCCTATATTTTGGAAATAAAGATCTATAGGGATAGATCAAGACGGTTGATAGGTTTAAACCAAAGTGCATACATAGATAAAATCTTGAAAAGGTTCAAGATGGAGAACTCTAAGAAAGTTTTGGTACCTATTCAAAGAGGAACGGTATTGAGTGCGACTCAATGTCCAAGCTCAAAGGATGAGCAAGAGAAAATGAAAGGAATCCCATATTCATCGGCTATAGGATCCATCATGTATGCAATGATATACATTAGACTGGATATGTCATGCGCTTTGAGCATGACAAGTAGTTTCCAACAAAATCCGGGAAGTAGCCATTGGATGGCGGTTAAGAGTACATTGAAATACCTTAGAAGGACTAAGGATATGTTTCTAATATATGGCTCTGGTGAGGAGGAACTCATTGTAAAGGGTTACAAGGATGCGAGTTTCCAAACTGATCGAGATGATTCTCGATCACAATCGGGATATGTTTTCGTTATGAATGGTGGGGCAGTCTCTTGGAAGTGCGCAAAACAAGATGTGGTAGCATTGTCCACCACTGAATCGGAATACATCGCCGCCTCATTGACATCTCAAGAAGCTGCGTGGATAACGAAGTTCATTGTCGACATAGGGGTAGTCCGTACCATTCAATACCCTCTAGAGATCTTTTGTGACAACGAGGGCGCGATTTCTCAAATCAAGGAACCCCGTGCACATCAAAAGATAAGGCACATTGAGCGGAGATTCAACTACATAAGGGATGAAGTGAAAAAGGAAAGATATGTATTCGCAAAGTTCACATCAATCAAAACATTGCGGATCCACTCACGAAGCTCATTCAAAGGCCGAAGTATGAGGGTCATACTTGCGTCTTAGGACTTCGATATTCTAGTGATTGGATTTGATCTATTTTGTATTTGGATACTTATTTTGACTCATTCATATGATTATGGCTTATGATTATGACATTTTGAGTTATGTTCCATTTTAACATGTTTGAATCCATGAATAAGTTAAGTATTCTAAATGTTCGTAGTCGTTCATATTTGTGGGAACAAATATGAAGGTAAGACTATTATGAACTTATATCAGTAGATATTCATAAGGTATGAATATAGAGCAATGATTGTTGTCAAGGTTCATAGATATTTATGGGATATAAATATTGGACTTACCCGCCCTCAAATGTTACTACATGGAATCCTTGTGATTGATCATAAGTAAATTTGAGTAAAGGCGAATATCATAGTATCCTCCGACCTGAGATACATATTGGGTCTTGATATTCATCAAATATAATGTTTTGACTTAGTTCTTCGCTGCTCTGAAACATGACAGTACATAAGGCTAAGATCAGGTGTAGTACAAGGTGATTGTGAGAGACGTAAGCAGTCAAAAGGGAATTTGTCCCTCTTATTCGTTGAGAGTAAGATGTCTAACGCCTGCTAAGTTAAATCAACAGAGAATGATCACTCTGTGTATCTGGATTTGACATGACATATGTGGAAAAATGATAAATGATAGATTCACCTAAATCATTTTCAAGTGAGGGGATGATGTTATTGAATGACACTTAGTCATACGTATTAGGGGTAGTAAATCGTTCTTAGGCGGTATTTGCTACTTGCATCAATCTTCTATGCATCTTGTGCAAGTTGGAGATTTTTGGACTCGGTCTGCCCAAGACACATATTAGAGTTGATGTGGCTAGTACGTTCTGATCCAAGTCTGGTCATACCCAATAACAAGCTAGACAAACACCATAATATTTATTTGAGATATGATCGAACAAATAAATATCAACACTTAAAATATTTGGAAATTGGGTTTCTAAATATTTGCACTTAAAAAATAAATAAATTATATGGATAATTTATGTTATGAGAGATTTTTTTTATTTTGCATGTTACTTGTTATGTTATTTAAGTTGGTTAAATAACAATATGCAAAACTTACTGCATTTTTGCATTTTGCATGTACTATGTTATTTAAGTTGGTTAAATAACAGCATGCAAAACATATTGGTTTTTGTATGATACTTGGATGATATATAACGTAAGTGTTGAGAGATATTAATTTTGAAATCCTTGGGAGAGATTCCATATGGCCGCCCATGTTTTCCCTCCTCTCTCTTCTCACTTTATTTTTTCATTATATCAAGACATGCACAAGGGTCCATTGGTGGATGAATGAGGTGCATTGGTTGCACCCCTTTTTCTCTCTCAGACACACAAGAAGCAAAGACTCTCTCTTCTTTCTCTCTAATTTCGGCCAAAGAGTAAGAAGAACAAGGAGTTTTCAAGTGTCAATCTTAGCATAACAAGGGTGTTTGTTGGAAGCTTGAAGGGTATACAAGCTTGAGGTTCTTCTATCTTGAAGACTCATCATTCATATATTCATCTCCTTCATTTTCTTGACTCTTGAAGTTATATTACATAAACACCCTATGGTTGTTTATATATTGGTAAGCATGCAAATCCGTATATGGATCTGGGGCTTTGGTTTTGCATATAAAATCGGTTTTATATTCATTTAATTAACAAGATTTAAAACTTATTTATCCGCTGCGTTTTTCATATAAATGGGTTTATATGACTTTGATAATCTTGTTAAAACCCAACATGATTTTTGGGAACCCAAAATTATCATGTTTTCAATCTAATAAAATTCTGGAAGTTATGGTGAAACATTGTGATATTATAATATATACTTGTTCATGTACATTTTTTACCTTGATAAACTCATTAATGTTTGTGTTATGATGTATGTTTTTATGTATTGTTCATGTCTCTCGTGATTGTACTTCTTTACAAAGAATGGGATATATGACTCTCGGAATTGGTTTGTTGATCGTACATGGTACATGGATAGTTTTTTGTTTCCTTTTACGAGTGACTTGTCACTCAATAAAGCAAGCATAACCCAATGTCTTTTACTCATCCTAAGCTATCCTCTTGGATGAGTCAGTGGTGGACTAGTTGGCAGCCTATGCGGCATGCATCTAAATATAATCAGCATACTACATTCATTTTGACAATTTGTTTGCTTTTAAAAAGGTTGGGCTTATTCATGCTATTAAAACGGTTTGGCGTATTCGCGATATAAAACAAGGTTGAGTGTACTCATGATATTAAAAGGTTGAGCGTATTCACATCGTAAAGAAAGTTTAAACGTGTTCATGCTATAAAAAGGTTGAGCGTGTTCACGTCGTAAAGAAAGTTAAACATATTAACGCTATAAAAAGGTTGAGCGTATTCACGATATAAAAAGGTTGAGCTTATTCGCGCTATAAAAAGGATGAGCATACTCACGCTATTAAAAAGGTTGGACGTATTCACGATATAAAAAGGTTGAGCGTATTCACGATATAAAAAGGTTGAGCGTATTCATGCTATTTAAAAGGTTAGGCGTCTTCACGTCAAACGTATTCATGCTATAAAAAGGTTGAGCGTATTCACTTTTTGATAAGTTGTTCAACTAACAATTTCTCTGTGTTTGATGAACGATTACCTCGGACCTATAGTTCGAGAATACTAGTTTAATAATTTATCTATAGATCGAATGATTTAGCTTCAGACCTTTAATCTTATTTATAGCTTTAAACCTTGATAAAACATTTCTTTTGATATAAAAGTCATTTTTAATCAAAATGATTACTTTAGTCCGTATGACGTTTGGTGTGGCATGCTTTGGCCTAATAGATTCGAACACTCTCATCACGCTCTCCATGAAAGTAATCGAGTCCCGCGATAGATTGGGATTTATACGAAATACTTTCCTTGGACAAAAGACTTGACTACCGATATTGTCACACTTCCAATTACTACATGCCTGTCACGCTTTTCTGTTTAATTATTTATAAATATCTTTTATATAAAAATTAATGTTTCTTCGTTTAGAAGAAAATTAATTAACAATAACATTTGCATGTTAAACTTTATGTTTCTTAACAATAAAGAAACGTTTATTTTTTGTAAGCCTTTATATATATATATATATAGCTTAATATATATATAAACTTTATAAGGTTTAGGTTATACCCTCGCCTAGGATCTAAGCTGTGAATTTAAATATCTTAAACATAACTCTTACCTTAAAATGAGTATAACGCTTAAGAACGAACGAAGAGTACTTCGACTATACTTAGGGTATTGGGGTATGAAATGTTGAATCTCTAGATTGACATCGGGACTCCAACTCGATGGCACAAACTTCGAGAAAGTGATAGTGGTTTGACGTTCGAGATGTCACAAATAAGCATCCCATGACCGCTATTTATAGTTGTTCACTCACACCCTCGGTCGGATCGTTGCTCGCCACCATTCATTCTTGTGATGACACATGTCTTTTCATGTTGACATGTGGCGACACATGTCAATCCATTTGATTAGTCATTGGACATGTGTCAATTTCACCCAATTAGTCATTGGACACATGTCGATTTCATCCGATTAGTCATCAGACAGTCGCTTCATGAGAGTTTATGTTTTTATTTTAGCTAAATGACTAACTGGTCCCTCAACTTCCTAAATTGTCAAAATCGGTATGGAAATTTTTGGGATGTTACAACAACTATATCCTGCAATTGTCGCAGGTTAGGTCACTATTGTTTCATGTGCGGCTTTTATTGCATTTTGATCCACCTCAAATGTAGCAACTATATATATCCTGCAATCTTCGTAGGTTAGGTCACTATTTTATTAAGATTGAGTTTGGCGAGACAAAACTAACAGGTTACAAACTAATTGGGGGATCGGTTTCGAACCGATTTCAAATTTTCAATGTATAAGTTTACAGCCAGATTTCAACCCTTAAATCGGTTTTGAACCGATTCTTGTCAAACTGGTTTCATTACCGGTCCTGACACCCGAATTTGTTTTTGGTGCACCTCTCCAGAGGTTGATTACTACACGACACAAACGCAATGAGGTCGGCCCAACATGTTGGGCTTAATGTGGGTGAGTTATATAGCCGGTGATTTATTGTGCAGGTGTTTTATTTAGGTTGCATGAGTTTTCAATACATGATATCAATTGTTAAACATTTTATTATGATACACATAGACGTGCACAAAAAAACCGGTTCCGAAACCTAACTGGTGG